>NW_024356443.1:0-9599 GCF_902729225.1 Pteropus medius
CTACCATATACATATATATGCATATATATGTTCATCTATATGCATATATATGTATATGGTGGATTTTCGAAGGAAACCTGCGTGGACCCCTGGTCTACCACAGAACACAGGCCGCTCCTAGCACCTCCACCTCCCGGCAGTGTGGACACCGGGCGTTCCAGAGCACAATTCAGCATGATCTGTTTTCATCCCAGAGGCCGCGGGGCTCCTTCCTAAGGCCTCGTCTCCTTCCCGCTTTCCGCAGTGGAAATCAGACTTCAGAACGGAAGCAGAAACCTCCGTCTCCCTCACCTTTCTGCCTGGGATGGTCGTAATGGTCCCCGTGGACGCATTCAAAATGAAGAAATGAAAGGCTCAAAGAGCTGATCGCAAAGCTCCTAAGGCAGGAGGCCGAATTCAGACCCACAGCTGTCTGCAGTGTCTCCCAACTGAACTCTTTCCAGCGGGTGACGGCCGCCATGGACGGAGGGGCCAAAGCATCCCCGGGTACGCTGTCCGTGGGCGGCCCTGACCCCTGCAAGAGGATGCAGAGACGAATGACACGTGGTTTGTACCTCTAGGAGCTCAAAGTGTCAGTGAGTGCTCCTCCAACTTCGCTACCCCAGTACCCGCAGATGACCGAGCATCGCCCACAGAGCCCCAACGCCCCGGGAGGGCTGTGCATTTGCCGCAAGTGAGCCTTTTCTCGGAAGTCTGCGATTCTGGCTCGAAATGGACGTCACCAGAGAGCTTTTTTCCAAAGCTACCATATACATATATATGCACATATATGTTCATCTATATGCATATATATGTATATGGTGGATTTTCGAAGGAAACCTGCCTGGACCCCTGCTCTACCACAGAAGACAGGCCACTCCTCGCACCTCCACCTCCCCGCAGTGTGGACACCGGGCGTTCCAGAGCCACAATTCAGCATGATCTCTTTTTCATCCCAGAGGCCCCGGGGCGCCTTCCTAAGGCCTCGGCTCCTTCCCGCTTCCCGCAGTGGAAATCAGACTTCAGGACGGAAGCAGACACCTCCCTCTCCCTCACCTTTCTGCCTGGGATGGTCGTAATGGTCCCCGTGGACGCATTCAAAATGAAGAAATGAAAGGCTCAAAGAGCTGATCGCAAAGCTCCTAAGGCACGGAGGCCGAATTCAGATCCACAGCTGTCTGCAGTGTCTCCCAGCTGACCTCTTTCCAGCGGGTGACGGCCCCCATGGACGGAGGGGCCAAAGCATCCCTGGCTACGCTGTCTGTGGGTGGCCGTGAACCCTGCAAGAGGATACAGAGACGAATGAGACGTACTTTGTACCCCTAGGAGCTCAAAGTGTCAGTGAGTGCTCCTCCAACTTCGCTACCCCAGTACCCGCAGATGACCGAGCATCGCCCACAGAGCCCCAAGGCCCCGGGAGGGCTGTGCATTTGCCGCAAGTGAGCCTTTTCTCGGAAGTCTGCGATTCTGGCTGAAATGGACGTCACCAGAGAGCTTTTTGCCAAAGCTACCATATACATATATATGCATATATATGTTCATCTATATGCATATATATGTATATGGTGGATTTTCGAAGGAAACCTGTGTGGACCCTGGTCTACCAGAGAAGACAGGCCGCTCCCTGCACCTCCACCTCCCCGGAGTGTGGACACCGGGCGTTCCAGAGCCACAATTCAGCATGATCTCTTTTCATCCCAGAGGCCCCGGGGCTCCTTCCTAAGGCCTCGGCTCCTTCCCGCTTTCCGCAGTGGAAATCAGACTTCAGGACGAAGCAGACACCTCCCTCGCCCTCACCTTTCTTCCTGGGATGGTCGAGATGGTCCCCGTGGACGCATTCAAAATGAAGAAATGAAAGGCTCAGAGAGCTGATCGCAAAGCTCCTAAGGCACGGAGGCCGAATTCAGACCCACAGCTGTCTGCAGTGTCTCCCAGCTGACCTCTTTCCAGCGGGTGACGGCCCCCATGGACGGAGGGGCCAAAGCATCCCTGGCTACGCTGTCTGTGGGTGGCGTGAACCCTGCAAGAGGATACAGAGACGAATGAGACGTAGTTTGTACCTCTAGGAGCTCAAAGTGTCAGTGAGTGCTCCTCCAACTTCGCTACCCCAGTACCCGCAGATGACCGAGCATCGCCCACAGAGCCCCAAGGCCCCGGGGGGGCTGTGCATTTGCCGCAAGTGAGCCTTTCTCGGAAGTCTGCGATTCTGGCTCGAAATGGACGTCACCAGAGAGCTTTTTGCCAAAGCTACCATATACATATATATGCATATATATGTTCATCTATATGCATATATATGTATATGGTGGATTTTCGAAGGAAACCTGCGTGGACCCCTGCTCTACCACAGAAGACAGGCCGCTCTCGCACCTCCACCTCCCCGCAGTGTGGACACCGGGCGTTCCAGAGCCACAATTCAGCATGATCTCTTTTCATCCCAGAGGCCCCGGGGCTCCTTCCTAAGGCCTCGGCTCCTTCCCGCTTTCCGCAGTGGAAATCAGACTTCAGGACGGAAGCAGACACCTCCCTCGCCTCACCTTTCTGCCTGGGATGGTCGTGATGGTCCCCGTGGACGCATTCAAAATGAAGAAATGAAAGGCTCAGAGAGCTGATCGCAAGCTCCTAAGGCACGGAGGCCGAATTCAGACCCACAGCTGTCTGCAGTGTCTCCCAGCTGACCTCTTTCCAGCGGGTGACGGCCCCCATGGACGGAGGGGCCAAAGCATCCCTGGCTACGCTGTCTGTGGGTGGCCGTGAACCCTGTAAGAGGATACAGAGACGAATGAGACGTAGTTTGTACCTCTAGGAGCTCAAAGTGTCAGTGAGTGCTCCTCCAACTTCGGTACCCCAGTCTCCGCAGAAGACCGAGCATCGCCCACAGAGCCCCAAGGCCCCGGGAGGGCTGTGCATTTGCAGCAAGTGAGCCTTTTCTCGGAAGTCTGCCATTCTGGCTCAAAATGGACGTCACCAGAGAGCTTTTGCCAAAGCTACCATATACATATATATGCATATATATGTTCTTCTATATGCATATATATGTATATGGTGGATTTTGGAAGGAAACCTGCGTGGACCCCTGGTCTACCAAAGAAGACAGGCCGCTCCTAGCACCTCCACCTCCCCGCAGTGTGGTCACAGGGCGTTCCAGAGCCACAATTCAGCATGATCTCTTTTCATCCCAGAGGTCCTGGGGCTCCTTCCTAAGGCCACGGCTCCTTCCCGCTTTCCGCAGTGGAAATCAGACTTCAGGACGGAAGCAGACACCTCCCTCTCCCTCACCTTTCTGCCTGGGATGGTCGTGATGGTCCCCGTGGACGCATACAAAATGAAGAAATGAAAGGCTCAGAGAGCTGATCGCAAAGCTCCTAAGGCACGGAGGCCGAATTCAGACCCACAGCTGTCTGCAGTGCCTCCCAGCTGACCTCTTTCCAGCGGATGACGGCCCCCATGTACGGAGGGGCCAAAGCATCCCTGGCTACGCTGTCTGTGGGTGGCCGTGAACCCTGCAAGAGTATACAGAGACGAATGAGACGTAGTTTGGACCTCTAGGAGCTCAAAGTGTCAGTGAGCGCTCCTCCAACTTCGCTACCCCAGTACCCGCAGATGACCGAGCATCGCCCACAGAGCCCCAAGGCCCCGGGAGGGTTGTGCATTTGCCGCAAGTGAGCCTTTTCTCGGAAGTCTGCGATTCTGGCTCGAAATGGACGTCACCAGAGAGTTTTTTGCCAAAGCTACCATATACATATATATGCATATATATGTTCATCTATATGCATATATATGTATATGGTGGATTTTCGAAGGAAACCTGCCTGGACCCCTGCTCTACCACAGAAGACAGGCCGCTCCTCGCACCTCCCCCTCCCCGCAGTGTGGACACTGGGCGTTCCAGAGCCACAATTCAGCATGATCTCTTTTCATCCCAGAGGCCCTGGGGCTCCTTCCTAAGGCCTCGGCTCCTTCCCGCTTTCCGCAGTGGAAATCAGACTTCAGGACGGAAGCAGACACCTCCCTCGCCCTCACCTTTCTGCCTGAGATGGTCGTGATGGTCCCTGTGGACGCATTCAAAATGAAGAAATGAAAGGCTCAGAGAGCTGATCGCAAAGCTCCTAAGGCACGGAGGCCGAATTCAGACCCACAGCTGTCTACAGTGTCTCCCAGCTGACCTCTTTCCAGCGGGTGACGGCCCCATGGACGGAGGGGCCAAAGCATCCCTGGCTACGCTGTCTGTGGGTGGCCGTGAACCCTGCAAGAGGATACAGAGACGAATAGGACGTAGTTTCTACCTCTAGGAGCTCAAAGTGTCAGTGAGTGCTCCTCCAACTTCTCTACCCCAGTACCCGCAGATGACCGAGCATCGCCCACAGAGCCCCAAGGCCCCGGGAGGGCTGTGCATTTGCCGCAAGTGAGCCTTTTCTCGGAAGTCTGCGATTCTGGCTCGAAATGGACGTCACCAGAGAGCTTTTGCCAAAGCTACCATATACATATATATGCATATATATGTTCATCTATATGCATATATATGTATATGGTGGATTTCGAAGGAAACTTGCGTGGACCCCTGGTCTACCACGGAAGACAGGCCGCTCCTAGCACCTCCACCTCCCCGCAGTGTGGACACCGGGCGTTCCAGAGCCACAATTCAGCATGATCTCTTTTCATCCAGAGGCCCCGGGGCTCCTTCCTAAGGCCTCGGCTCCTTCCCGCTTTCCGCAGTGGAAATCAGACTTCAGGACGGAAGCAGACACCTCCCTCGCCCTCACCTTTCTGCCTGGGCTGGTCGTGATGGTCCCCGTGGACGCATTCAAAATGAAGAAATGAAAGGCTCAGAGAGCTGATCGCAAAGCTCCTAAGGCACGGAGGCCGAATTCAGACCCACAGCTGTCTGCAGTGTCTCCCAGCTGACCTCTTTCCAGCGGGTGACGGCCCCCATGGACGGAGGGGCCAAAGCATCCCCGGCTACGCTGTCTGTGGGTGGCCGTGAACCCTGCAAGAGGATACAGAGACGAATGAGACGTAGTTTGTACCTCTAGGAGCTCAAAGTGTCAGTGAGTGCTCCTCCAACTTCGCTACCCCAGTACCCGCAGATGACCGAGCAGCGCCCACAGAGCCCCAAGGCCCCGGGAGGGCTGTGCATTTGCTGCAAGTGAGCCTTTTCTCGGAAGTCTGCGATTCTGGCTCGAAATGGACGTCACCAGAGAGCTTTTTGCCAAAGCTACCATATACATATATATGCATATATGTTCATCTATATGCATATATATGTATATGGTGGATTTTCGAAGGAAACCTGCGTGGACCCCTGGTCTACCACAGAAGACAGGCCGCTCCTAGCACCTCCACCTCCCCACAGTGGGGACACCGGGCGTTCCAGAGCCACAATTCAGCATGATCTCTTTTCATCCCAGAGGCCCCGGGGCTCCTTCCTAAGGCCTCGGCTCCTTCCCGCTTTCCGCAGTGGAAATCAGACTTCAGGACGGAAGCAGACACCTCCCTCGCCTCACCTTTCTGCCTGGGATGGTCGTGATGGTCCCCGTGGACGCATTCAAAATGAAGAAATGAAAGGCTCAGAGAGCTGATCGCAAAGCTCCTAAGGCACGGAGGCCGAATTCAGACCCACAGCTGTCTGCGGTGTCTCCCAGCTGACCTCTTTCCAGCGGTGACGGCCCCCATGGACGGAGGGGCCAAAGCATCCCTGGCTACGCTGTCTGTGGGTGGCCGTGAACCCTGCAAGAGGATACAGAGACGAATGAGACGTAGTTTGTACCTCTAGGAGTTCAAAGTGTCAGTGAGTGCTCCTCCAACTTCGCTACCCCAGTACCCGCAGATGACCGAACATCGCCCACAGAGCCCCAAGGCCCCGGGAGGGCTGTGCATTTGCCGCAAGTGAGCCTTTTCTCGGAAGTCTGCGATTCTGGCTCGAAATGGACGTCACCAGAGAGCTTTTTGCTAAAGCTACCATATACATATATATGCATATATATGTTCATCTATATGCATATGTATGTGTATGGTGGATTTTCGAAGGAAACCTGCCTGGACCCCTGCTCTACCACAGAAGACAGGCCGCTCCTCGCACCTCCACCTCCCCGCAGTGTGGACACCGGGCGTTCCAGAGCCACAATTCAGCATGATCTCTTTTCATCCCAGAGGCCCCGGGGCTCCTTCCAAGGCCTCGGCTCCTTCCTGCTTTCCGCAGGGGAAATCAGACTTCAGGACGGAAGCAGACACCTCCCTCGCCCTCACCTTTCTGCCTGGGATGGTCGTGATGGTCCCCGTGGACGCATTCAAAATGAAGAAATGAAAGGCTCAGAGAGCTGATCGCAAAGCTCCTAAGGCACGGAGGCCGAATTCAGACCCACAGCTGTCTGCAGTGTCTCCCAGCTGACCTCTTTCCAGCCGGTGACGGCCCCCATGGACGGAGGGGCCAAAGCATCCCTGGCTACGCTGTCTGTGGGTGGCCGTGAACCCTGCAAGAGGATACAGAGACGAATGAGACGTAGTTTGGCCCTCTAGAGCCAGTGTCAGTGAGTGCTCTCCAACCCTCGCTACCCCAGTACCTGAGATGACCGAAAGCATCGCCACAGAGTCTCGCTGCCCCGGGAGGGCTGTGCATTTGCCGCAAGTGAGCCTTTTCTCGGAAATCTGCGATTCTGGCTCAAAATGGACGTCACCAGAGAGCTTTTTGCCAAAGCTACCATATACATATATATGCATATATATGTTCATCTATATGCATATATATGTATATGGTGGATTTTTGAAGGAAACCTGCCTGGACCCCTGCTCTACCACAGAAGACAGGCCCCTCCTCGCACCTCCACCTCCCTGCAGTGTGGACACCGGGCGTTCCAGAGCCACAATTCAGCATGATCTCTTTTCATCCCAGAGGCCCCGGGGCTCCTTCCTAAGGCCTCGGCTCCTTCCCGCTTTCCGCAGTGGAAATCAGACTTCAGGACGGAAGCAGACACCTCCCTATCCCTCAACTTTCTGCCTGGGATGGTCGTAATGGTCCCCGTGGACGCATTCAAAATGAAGAAATGAAAGGCTCAAAGAGCTGATCGCAAAACTCCTAAGGCACGGAGGCCGAATTCAGACCCACAGTTGTCTGCAGTGTCTCCCAACTGAACTCTTTCCAGCGGGTGACGGCCGCCATGGACGCAGGCGCCAAAGCATCCCTGGGTACGCTGTCTGTGGGTGGCCCTGAACCCTGCAAGAGCATACAGAGACGAATGAGACGTAGTTTGTTCCTCTAGGAGCTCAAAGTGTCAGTGAGTGCTCCTCCAACTTCGGTACCCCAGTACCCACAGATGACCGAGCATCGCCCACAGAGCCCCAAGGCCCCGGGAGGCCTGTGCATTTGCCGCAAGTCAGCCTTTTCTCGGAAGTCTGCGATTCTGGCTCGAAATGGACGTCACCAGAGAGCTTTTTGCCAAAGCTACCATATACATATATATGCATATATATGTTCATCTATATGCATATATATGTATATGGTGGATTTTCGAAGGAAACCTGCTTGGACCCCTGCTCTACCACAGAAGACAGGCCGCTCCTCGCACCTCCACCTCCCCACAGTGTGGACACCGGGCGTTCCAGAGCCACAATTCAGCATGATCTCTTTTCATCCCAGAGGCCCCGGGGCTCCTTCCTAAGGCCTCGGCTCCTTCCCGCTTTCCGCAGTGGAAATCAGACTTCAGGACGGAAGCAGACACCTCACTCGCCCTCACCTTTCTGCCTGGGATGGTCGAGATGGTCCCCGTGGACGCATTCAAAATGAAGAAATGAAAGGCTCAGAGAGCTGATCGCAAAGCTCCCAAGGCACGGAGGCCGAATTCAGACCCACAGCTGTCTGCAGTGTCTCCCAGCTGACCTCTTTCCAGCGGGTGACGGCCCCCATGGACGGAGGGGCCAAAGCATCCCTGGCTACGCTGTCTGTGGGTGGCCGGGAACCCTGCAAGAGGATACAGAGACGAATGAGACGTAGTTTTTACCTCTAGGAGCTCAAAGTGTCAGTGAGTGCTCCTCCAACTTCGCTACCCCAGTACCCGCAGATGACCGAGCATCGCCCATAGAGCCCCAAGGCCCCGGGAGGGCTGTGCGTTTGCCGCAAGTGAGCCTTTACTCGGAAGTCTTCGATTCTGGCTCAAAATGGACGTCACCAGAGAGCTTTTTGCCAAAGCTACCATATACATATATATGCATATATATGTTCATCTATATGCATATATATGTATATGGTGGATTTTCAAAGGAAACCTGCCTGGACCCCTGCTCTACCACAGGAGACAGGCCGCTCCTCGCACCTCCACCTCCCCGCAGTGTGGACACCAAGCGTTCCAGAGCCACAATTCAGCATGATCTCTTTTCGTCCCAGAGGCCCCGGGGCTCCTTCCTAAGGCCTCGGCTCCTTCCCGCTTTCCACAGTGGAAATCAGACATCAGGACGGAAGCAGACACCTCCCTCGCCCTCACCTTTCTGCCTGGGATGGTCGTGATGGTCCCCGTGGACGCATTCAAATGAAGAAATGAAAGGCTCAGAGAGCTGATCGCAAAGCTCCTAAGGCACGGAGGCCGAATTCAGACCCACAGCTGTCTGCAGTGTCTCCCAGCTGACCTCTTTCCAGCGGGTGACGGCCCTCATGGACGGAGGGGCCAAAGCATCCCTGGCTACGCTGTCTGTGGGTGGCCGTGAACCCTGCAAGAGGATACAGAGACGACTGAGACGTAGTTTGTACCTCTAGGAGCTCACAGTGTCAGTGAGTGCTCCTCCAACTTCGCTACCCCAGTACCCGCAGATGACCGAGCATCGCCCACAGAGCCCCAAGGCCCCGGGAGGGCTGCATTTGCCGCAAGTGAGCCTTTTCTCGGAAGTCTGCGATTCTGGCTCGAAATGGACGTCACCAGAGAGCTTTTTGCCAAAGCTACCATATACATATATATGCATATATATGTTCATCTATATGCATATATATGTATATGGTGGATTTTCAAGGAAACCTGCCTGGACCCCTGCTCTACCACAGAAGACAGGCCGCTCCTCGCACCTCCACCTCCCCGCAGTGTGGACACCGGGCGTTCCAGAGCCACAATTCAGCATGATCTCTTTTCATCCCAGAGGCCCCGGGGCTCCTTCCTAAGGCTTCGGCTCCTTCCCCGCCTGAGTGGAAATCAGACTTCAGGACGGAAGCAGACACCTCAGCCTCACTTTTCTGCCTGGGATGGTCGTGATGGTCCCCGTGGACGCATTCAAAATGAAGAAATGAAAGGCTCAGAGAGCTGATCGCAAAGCTCCTAAGGCACGGAGGCCGAATTCAGACCCACAGCTGTCTGCAGTGTCTCCCAGCTGACCTCTTTCCAGCGGGTGACGGCCCCCATGGACGAGGGGCCAAAGCATCCCTGGCTACGCTGTCTGTGGGTGGCCGTGAACCCTGCAAGAGGATACAGAGACGAATGAGACGTAGTTTGTACCTCTAGGAGCTCAAAGTGTCAGTGAGTGCTCCTCCAACTTCGGTACCCCAGTCTCCGCAGAAGACCGAGCACGCCCACAGAGCCTCAACGCCCCGGGAGGGCTGTGCATTTGCCGCAAGTGAGCCTTTTCTCGGAAGTCTGCGATTCTGG
>NW_024356444.1:0-610 GCF_902729225.1 Pteropus medius
ACATTGCATATGTGTTCAAAGGGTCCCCACCAGACGCCTGGGCTCTGAGTGGTACCTGGGTGTGTCCAGGTGAGCGAGATGTGCTCCTGCTTTTGAGGAGACCGTGCGTGTAACTCGGGGCCATGTGGGGGGCCACATCCCACTGCAGTGCATCAGCAGAGTGAAGATGTACACGGAGGGGGCCACATCCCACTGCAGTGCATCAGCAGAGTGAAGATGTACACGGAGGGGCCGATCAACTTTTTTTTCCTAGTGGAATGGAATAAAATAAATGTTAAGAAATTTTAATATTTTAAAATTATGCGACCCACAAATGAATGAATGATTATTGTAAAAATCACACAACGGTATTGAGAGTTCAAACTGAAACTCTCGACTTCACTATCCCTCTCCTTCTCCAACCTCAGACCCTCTGCGAGGTTTGGTGTGAGGGCTGCCGGTCCTTTGCTCTGGGTTCCAATGCAGGAGGCAGTGTCAGTGGATGAGAGTGTGGACCACCTGGGTTCAGATTCTGCCTCTGCCAGTTGCCAGAGAAGGGCAGGATGTGAGAAACACCACAGGTGTAAAATTGAGTGATTTAGCTACCATTTGGATGTGTGGGGGTGACGTG
>NW_024356445.1:0-773 GCF_902729225.1 Pteropus medius
ACTAAAGTCCAATAATGCGGACTCTAAACATTTTACAATCCTATCAGGAAAAAAATATTGCCCAGAAAAACCAGGATACAAGCGAGCGAACAGAACTTCATGCAAGATTCAAGAGGACGGGAGGCCAAGGGGCGCACACGCCCCCTCTGAACCCTTCCGCTCGGGCCTCTGAGGCTATTTCTGTGCTGGCCACTTCAGAAAGCCCCGCTGGCCACTGGCTGGACCAGTGGCAATGAGGACACCCAGAGAAAAGGAAAACGGCCATCAGACGAGATGCACGCAAACCCACCCGAGTAGCTAATACCTGCTCTCCTCTGCCTTTAAGAGTCAAAGTGATTCTCCTCCCAGCTCGTCTGGAAGTATGCAACGTGTTTTTCTGGTGTGTGTGTTTGCTTATAAAATATTTTGATGGAAAAAAAAAATGACTATGATTAGGAGTTAATCCTTAATGTTTTCACCTCAGGGGAGTTCCAAGCACAATATGGTGACTGCCAACGGCCTTTCTTTGAATGCCCACAAATTTACCTAATTTCAATACCTGGTTGGAGAGGGTCTTCAATATAAAGCATGGACGGCCTGTAGCCGTCCAGCATATTTTTCTGTACTTCATCTTTGGCCACGTAGGAACCACCATCCTTTATTCGGATGCCAGTCTTTAAATAATTGAAGTGTCGCCCATATAATTCAAAAAATTCTATTAAGAGAACACCATAGTTCGTGTTGGGGATGCAAGCATCTTCTCTGGGATGTAACTAAAACCAGAAGAAAAAAAA
>NW_024356446.1:0-35623 GCF_902729225.1 Pteropus medius
CCTTCCCCCCAAACTATCTGATCTGACGTGCATTTATGACGTTCTGTCCCAGCTCACATGTTAGAGATACAGCCTGTGGAGTTTTATAGGTCTCATCTCAATTCCTTACTGTGTGACTTTGAGCCCATTATTTAACCTTTCAGTTTCCTCATTTGCAAAGTAGGCTGGTAATACCCTTCTCTTGTGCCGATTTTAAAAAAAATGAATCAAGTGAACATGTGTTTGTCAGAGAATGTGATACATGTTAGGGGTCCTATTGCTGAGAGTTGATTGTTGCCCTCTCAGTCCTGGAAACGCCCTCCTGAGTCTCAGTGAAAAATTGTCCCTATCTGGCTCCCATTAGAGTGCTACAAGAGTATCAGATAAGACTCTGACTGGCGAATACCAATTGTGTGAAAAGTATGTACAAGTTAAGAAGGTTTACTGTTTGTTGCCAGTAAAGTGGAAGGAAAGTCTCAAGGGTCTGTCCGCGCCTTCACCTGCACCTTCATCTTGACTTCTGCCTGCAATTCCAGGCAAGTGCTATATTGTGGGTGCAACGTGGGAATTAACATGCATTCCAGGCTAAGTCTAGTGTTGTAGGAATGTGGTGGTGCAGCCTGGAGGTTTTCCCAATTTTGTGGAAAGCCAAGGAGTAGACCCAAGGACAGATCTAGGTTAGTGGTTAAGACTGTGGGCTCTGGAGGCAGAATATCA
This sequence comes from Pteropus medius, assembly GCF_902729225.1. Classification (NCBI taxonomy): domain Eukaryota; kingdom Metazoa; phylum Chordata; class Mammalia; order Chiroptera; family Pteropodidae; genus Pteropus; species Pteropus medius. The sequence goes on from NW_024356446.1 coordinate 697, forward strand.
GATTATTTTCCTGACCTCAACACTCACTAGCTAGCTAAGTGAACTTGGTTAACTGATAAGACCTCAGTGACTCACTGTCCTCCTCTGAAAACGTGGGTTAGGATGCCCATTCCTTGGGCTGTTGTAAAGGGTAAATGCATTAGTATTAAATCTACAAATATAGTGAAACTGGTAGACAATCTCTCCAAAGGTAAACTCAGTGGGAGAGGCAGAGGAACCAGCTAAGTAATCTGGATGGCAGACACAGTTGTGATATGGAAGGAAACTTTTTTCTGAGTGGCAGTGGGAGCAGGATTGTTGTTGTGAGTGTGGGGTTGTCCATTTCTTCAGTTGTTGAGGGCTTATCTTTCTTCTAGTCTGTGCATCATGAATGATGGACTAATTGTGGGGAATGCCAGGACAAAAGAAACCCAGAGTGCCTTCTCCATTCCAGTGCCGACACCAACATCAAGCTCCATGCCCAGCCTCTCTACAGAGCAGCAGGAAATGGTACAGGTTATCTCCGCCCTGTCTGAGATGAACTTCCAGTTATCTCAGAAGTGAGTGCTAGGAGTCTACAGGAATGGGAGGCAGCTGGAGGGTAAGGGAGTGGATAATGAGAACTTGCAGTTAATTTTTAAAAATAACTATTTGGATGTTGTGCTTCAAAAAAAGTGAGCTCATGAAAAATGTATATTAATTTTATTGTGATAAATGTAAATAATTTTAAAACAATATAATGTTCAGATGACATGAGCTTGCAAATATAAAATCCTAAGGAAACTACTAAAAAACTGTTAGAATTAATAGGCAAGTTCAGTCTGATTGCAGGACACAAGATCAATACACAAAAATCAGTTGTATTTCTATACACTAATAATGAACAATCAGAAAATAAAATTAAGAAAACAATTAATTTACAATAGCATCAAAAGATAATGTATTTACAAGAATAGGAGAATTACCTTCCATCCAGTCTCAGAGGTGATAATGGAGGAAGTGGCATTTAAGGTGGCATTCTCACTTATCAGAGCTTTTATGAAATTCAAGCTCTGTATGTTGTCATGTTACCTATGTACCATTAGGTTAATTGCCTCAGAACCCTGGATGGTAAGCTCCCAAGTCTTTGGAGAGATAAGAACCTGTTTTAGGTTTGATTCTTTTCCCACTTGCCCCTGCCCAGTGACACTTGATGAGCTGAAATACCTGCAATAAATACTGCCATTAGTAGACCACATTAAGTCTGAGGCTAAAAAACTCATGTTTATATCAATTGATCACTCCAGAGAAAGCCATGGGAGAACCATTAAGTTGCTCTGTCACTGTTAATTACAGCTCAGGATATGTGTTTTCCATTGCTACCAGTCTCCAGAACTGTTAGACTTTCCTCCTGTGGGGAGCAGTTTGACTCAGTGATAACAAGATGCCAGAAGGAAGCCACATGTTTTAAGCTGGAATGGTACACAGCAGAAAAATATTCCCAATTTTTCAAGACTAAATTACAAAGAAAAAAATTGACCACGTTGTCTGCTTCTTCTGCTATTAAACCCAGAGATTTTAGTTTAATGTAAACAGTGATGTCACGTTCTGAATGCTAAAATAAATGGTGAGTAAATGTGAGTAAATGTGAAAAAAAAAAGATGACATATTTAGGAACACATTTAACAAAAATGCAAAATATATACTGTCATAAAACATTGTTGAAGTAAATTTAAAAAGACCTAAATAAATAGAAAGATATTCCATGGATCAAAAGAATTAATACTGTTAAGATGACAATACTTCCCAAATTTATATATAGATTCTCTGCAATCCATATCAAAATCCCAGCTGGTTTCTTTGTAGAAATTGACAAGTTAATCCTAAAATTCATAGGAAAAATGCAAAAAACCCACAATAGACAAAATAATCTTCAAGAACAAAGTTAGAAGACTCACACTCCCCTATTTCACGACTTAGTACAAGCTACAGTAATCAATATCATATTATACTGGCTTAAGGATAGACATATGGATCAATGGAATAAAATTAGAATCCACGCAAACATATACATGCGTGCTCGCACACACACCTCACCTTCATGGACAATTGATTTTTAACCAGGGTGCCAAAAATATTCAATGAGTAAAGAACAGTCTTTTCAACAACTGATTCAGGGACAACTGAATAATTGCTCACACACAAAAAAAAATTGATTTGTACCTTTATCTCATACCATATACAAATACAAATCAAAAGTCAGAGCTAACACTGTAAAAATCTTAGAAGAAAATATAGGGGTAGATTCTCTGTGACCTTGAATTAGGCAACAGTTTCTGACATATGATGCCAAAAGCACAAACCAAAAAGGAAAGTTAAATAAATTGGACTTTATCAAAATTTAAAACTTTTTGCATCAAAGGACGCTAACAACAAAGTGAAAAGACAACCTGCAGAATCAGAGACAATAGTTGGAAATAAGAGATTAAGGGATGTGTATCCAGAATTATATATATATATATATGGAAGTATATATATAGAGATATATATATATATATATATATATATATATATATATATATTCTGGATACACATCCTTTAAATGAGTTGTTATATATATATAAACTCTAGAATTCAAATGAAAAGGAAGAAGCAACTCATTTAAAATAGACAAAGATCTCAATAGACATTTACCAAAAAAAATGGCCAAAAGGCACATGGAAAGATACTTACATTAGTCATTTGATAAAATGCAAATAAAAATAGAATGATATATTTCACACACACCAGAATGGTGCTGTGTGTGTGTGTGTGTGTGTGTGTGTGTGTGTGTGTGTGCGGGAATAAATGTTAACAAAGATATGGAGAAACTTGAACCTTCATATGTTGCTTGTGGGAATGAAAAATGTAGCCGCTATGGAAAACAGTTTGGCAGTTCCTCAAAATGTTAAACATGTATTTACCATATGACCCAGCAATTCCACTCCTGGATATATATCAAGATAATTGAGGATATCACATTAAAGGAAATCTGATATATTTCATGACAGTGAAAGGGCAGGGGTTAAATGTCGAAAGAGATCCAAACCTGAGGCTTTGCCAAGGCACAGAAAAGATGCTCTCTTGGTGTATAATAATTCTACTAGGAGAAGACAAACACTGTTCAAATTACTCTTAACAAGTTTTCCTTACAAAGAAATAAAACACTTGAATTCTAAAAAAAAAAAAAAAATTTGTTCACACAAAAACTTGTATGCAAATATGCATAGCAAGATTATTCATAATAGCTGAAAAGTAGAAACAACCTAAAAGGCCATCAATTTATTAATGGATAAATAAAATGTGGCATATCTATACAACAGAATATTATTCAACAATAGAATGAAGTTCTGATACCTGTTATAACATGTATGAACCTTGAAACCGTTATGCTAAGTGAAAGAAGTCAGGCATAAAAGACCACATATTATATGAGTCTATTTATATGAAATGCCCAAAGAGGCAAATTGATAGAGACAGATAGCAGATTAATGGTCACTAGGGTCTGGGGAAAGTGGAGGACTAGGGGGTGACTGATAATAGGTAAGGAGTATTATTTAGGGTGACAAAAATGCTTTGGTAGTAGATTGTGGAAATCTGATGATTGCAAAATCTTGTGAATATACTAGAAAATCACCAAATTATGGTTGTTTCACCTTAAAATGTTACAGTATGTGCATTATAATCCAATTTACAAATGATTAGAAGTTTTTATTTTAAAATTTCCATGTGTTATGGCCTTGAACATCTTTCTCTATGAATATGTATTAAACTCCCTTGTTCTTCCGAACAACTCCACATTTCTGTTTTGAAATTTAGTGAGCATGAATGCTAATAATAGATGTTTTGGTTTTCACTAGGTCTTTCTTCCTCATTGCACATGCTCATGCTGGTACATGAATCCCAGCAAAAAAAGTGGCATAGATTTAATGGTGGCATTGCATGGTCAGTGTGTCTGTCCTGTGGTACTAATGGAGATTACCTGTTCTTCTCCCACTCCAGGTGCCTTCAGGACAATGAGTGGAACTACGCCAGAGCTGGTCAGGTCTTCACTATGCTCAAGGTGAAGTCTGGGTATCAAGTGGTTTAAAGATAGATGTTTCTGGGCTTTTTGCAAGGCCAAGAATGTGGAGGTTGGTGCCCTGGGAATGAAACTCAGGGAGCTAGCTCTTCTGAAATCCTGACTCCTCCCCTACAGACCAAGGGCACGATCCCAGAGGAGGCCTTCAAACAAATCACCTAAAAACAGCCCTTGGATCTCATCTTTGTCTTCATCCATATCGTTCTGGTTTCTTTTTCTCCAGTCTATGACTAGGGTTGGATGCCTGGCTGACCAAGAAGCCAAAGTTATCTAACCACTTGAAGGGTCAGTTATTCTGTTTATTTTCCCCACTCATGATCACTATTTATTCTCATAATAACGAGTAATGTTTCACATTGTATGTCGTGTGTCTTGCATTTCTCTTCCCCTGCCCAATCATGTGCCAGTGGGTCCAGGACTGAAAGGCCCTGATCTCTCCAACCCCAACTCCCCCATTTACCCTGGCAGTCCCTAGCAGATACATCAGGTATCAACTCCATAGGTAGTTTGCCAATAAATCCTGATGAGAAGAGATACACACTGTTTTCAGTGATTGGCTTCTGGAGACAGTGTGACTCAGTCTGATGCTCTACCTAGAGGCCCACAGATGCAGGCATTGGGTCTGGCATAAAGGGGCTTTGCCAGGGATGCTTAACACAACATGTAGGAACCTTAAAAACATAAGTGAAGGAAGGAAGTAACAAAGGACCACATATTGCATGATTCCATTTATATGAAACACTCAGAATATGAAAATCTATAGATATAGAAAGTATATTAGTGTTTTCCAGGGGCTGGAGCAAAAGGAAAATAGTGCATGATTACTTAATGGATATTGAGTCTCCTTTTGGGGTGATGAAATGTTCCAGAAGTAGATAGTGATGATGGTTGTACAAAATTTGATTGTACTAAATGCCACCTAATTGTACACTTTAAAATGGTTTAAGTCTACGGCCATGCCACCCTGAATGTGCCCGATCCCATCTGATCTCAGAAGGTAAGCAGGGTCGGGCCCGGTTAGTACTTGGATGGGAGACCACCTAGAAAGACCAGGTGCTGTAGGCGTAAAAAATAAAAAAAAATAAGGGATCGTAAGCTGACAAGGTCCTTTCAATCTGTGAGGGTTGCCTTGCCAAATAAATAAATAAATAAATAAATAAATAAATAAATAATAAATAAATAAATAAATGGTTTAAAAGGTGAGTTTTATGTTACATAACTTTTCCACAATAAAAAATTGTTAAAACATGGATAAACCACGAAAATATTTTGCTAAGTGAAAAAAGCCATTTATATGAAATATCCAGAATAGGTAAACCATGGTGACAGAAAGCAGATTACTGGTTGCCAGAGGCTGGGTGGAAGGGGAATGAGAGTGAGTGGTTAATAGTATGAGGTTTCTGAATAATTTCTGGAACTAGATAATGATGATGATTGTACAACATTGTGAACATACTGAATGCCACTAAATTGTACACATTAAAATGGTACATTTTATGTTGTCTGTATTTTAACATAGCCTTTAAAATTCCACAGTGGAGTCCTTTAAAAATGATCCTGAAATTTTCATGAATATAATATATTTACTGTAGAAATGTGCAAAATACAGAATAGTATAAAACCACATGGGGAAAAAAAGTCACCTAATCCAAATCATGAGCACAATTACCACTGCTGAGTTTTGCTTTTCTTTGCACATACTCTTTCCCTATATAATTTATATTCTGGATAAAATTGTTTTAGAGAATTTTTTTTTTCATTTGGCATCATTTCATAAGAATTTTCCATATGTCATTAAAATCTTCCTAAACATTTTTTAAAGCAATTTGCAAACTACTACAAATAAACAAGTAGAAAAATAGTCAAAGCAAGAAATGGCAGGAGCAGAAGCTTTTGCAGGAAGAAGGGTCAAGAGCGTCTATTTTTAAAATGGAAGAAATAACAGCATGTTTAATGCTGCCAGAAAGATAAGTGATTATAACAAAATCTTTTTTGTGAAGATATATATGTGTATATGTGTGTGTGTACACACACACACACACACACACACACACACACACACATTCACATTGCTAAAAGTCTGGAAAGATGTATACCTAAAGTTAGGAGTATTTACCAGTGTTATGATATGCAATACCTTTTTTAAATTTTCTTATAATTACTAGTTTTTCTATTGTGAACATATATAGCTTAGGTAATAGAAAATAAGTTAAAGGATGGGGAAAATAGACATTCTCAATAATTTCAATAGAAAAAAATTGCAAAAGAAAAGAAGTTGAATAATTTTCAGAGCAAGGAACATTTATAAAGCAACATGAACTGAGTTAAGAGTATGGTCACAAGAACCATCTCGCTGCTCTGTTTCCTCCAATGGAAGGGCCAAAATCTGGGACTTTCTCAAAACAATAAAGACGCCTAAGAAATAGAAAGTATATCTCCCAAAATCATTATTTTCAATGGCTACCCTTTCTACTCTTTGAGTCTTTTATGAGTATCAAGAGTGTTGGTTCATATCACACTTCTGTATGGATTCAAATACAGTCTCTCCTGAATGGAAAGGAAGATTGTCTTTAATTATCTTTATTTTTAATACTAGCATCAATAGTAGTATAGCATTTATTATGGATTTACCTAGTAAACTAGATTGTGACTCACACAGGAGAAATGTGCAGTTAAGGGACTCTTGGAAGCTTGTCCTTCAAATCTGGAGTGTAAGCCGTCTTACACTCATTAATGCCATTTCAGAATTGGAAACCTTCCTAAACCAACAAAAGGGTCTCTCTCACTGTCTTTACTAACATAGTGGCCCAGTTTAGAGTCCAGGTGTGTAGGCCTGTGGATTTGGAGCATTTCAAAAAACATGTAATATAAATATTTTAAATATCCTCTGATTCTAAGGCATATTTTATTTAAATTGAAATTTGTTTTTGAATAAATACAAACAAGAGGTTCAAAGTTCAAAAAGCACAAAATTTCATACAAGTAAGTCTCCAAGTCTCTTTCTCACCTTTGACTATCTGCCAATAAGGTACTCTCAAAACAAAGGGCAAACCCTATTATCAGTTACTTGTTGATATTAACAAAGATATTCAATATATCAGTATATGTAATAAAGTATTTTTTAAGTAGATGAGAGTACATTAATCATTGTTCTGCACCTTGCCTTCTTCACTTAAAATAATACTCCATAATTTATTTAACCTACCCCATCCATCGACGATCATTTAAAATTTTTCTAATCTTTTGCTCTTAAAAACAATTCTGCAGTGAATATCCTTGTACACACAGCATTTTGCAATGTACAGATATTACTTTAGGATAGATTCTTAAAGTACAATTGTTGTTTAATGGCTTTGTGCATTTGTATTTTGATAAATCTTGCAAAATAACCTTCACAGAGGGTGTAACAATTTATGTTCCAACTAACAATGTATAAGAATACCAGTTTTCCCACCTCTTCTTTAATACGATGTTTTCAAAATTTGATGTTTTCAAAATTTTCGTTCTTTGCTAATATGATAGGTGAGAAACAATATATCATTGTAACTATAATTTACACTTCTGTTATTATCAGTGAAATGAAACATTTTCTCATATATTGAAGAAACATTGATTTGTCTTTTTTATGAACAATCTGTTTACATATTTGCCTTTTTTTTCTATGGGATTGTTGGTCATTGGTCTTTTCTTCATGAATTCATAGGGGTTTGCTATATATCCAAGAGCTGAGTAAGGCATAGTTTTAAGCATGAATAAAAGACAGGAAAAGAAAAAAAAACAAACAAACCACTAATATCAAATCTAAATTACATGTATTCTCCCAAATATTCATTAAAATATGAGATAGTAAGACACCTCAGGTTTCTTTCTAAAAGATATTTTTTAAAAATCCTTGCTTCTTTCCCCCAATGAGGAATTATATAGAGAGCATCTTCTGTGTGGCAGACTCTAGGCTAAGGTCTGGGGCTACAGATATCAAAAACAAAGACACATCTATAGATAGACATTGATTTGCAACCAATAGAAGATTCCATGGAATTCTCATGACTCAATGGCCCCTCACTTCCTTCAACTATTGATTGACTTCTATGTGTGGCACTAAAGAAACAGTGGTGAACAAGACTGAGAAAGGGGCCCTTCCTTCATGGAACTTACGGTCTAATTCAAACTCCCTCCTGCCACTCCATGGAATGGAAAGTCAAAAATTTTTATATATTCAGGGAGAAAGGGCATATGCATTCATTAGTAGGTGGTGAGAGAAAAGGAGGAGCTGGGATCTGCCTTGAGACCTGTGCGGGTAGTGTCCCTTTTCCTTAGAAAGGACAGTGGAAGAAAAGCCCGAACCTGACCTACCTGGTGCCTGACACTTGGCCTTGGGGCGACAGACAGGGAGAATTTTATGAGCTGATGCAGGTTCCGACAGGGAAAGATCCTCTTTTTTGGGCAACTGCTGGGACTGCAAAATGGCAAAACGTGTTACTATTTTGAATGAGAAAAGAAACTGTGACAGAATGACTTTGGGCACAGAGCAGTGGGTTGTTTCATCGGGTTGAAGGTCTAGGTCTGACCTCCTATAGAAGAGGGTCAGTGGTGAGGCCTCTGTAGGAGCCCCTTCTCACCTTCCTCCCTCTGTGGCCCCATGAACAATGAAAAAAGAACTTGGGAGGGCCGCCCCAGAACCTCCATGGCAGTCTGGCCTTAAACTGCTTTTCCTCTCTCTCTCAGCTTGCTTTCCTGACATTTGCTGTACCCATCTGACTTTTTGTGCAGGAGATAGGTGGGTCAGGCCTAAAAGGGGCTCACAATGGGATAATGGGATAATTTGACATTTAATCCGTTCTCACTTTAGTAGCTGCTTACCTCTGTTCCACTTCCTCCTCCATTTTAGGTGACAAATAAGCAAACTATGCAATGCGGGGTGGAGTGGGGTGAGGGGTAGGTGGTTCACAGGCACAAAGATATTTGGGTATTAATTATCTTCCATGAGTGCACGCTTGTCTTCCTCATGCCCTGCATATTTAGGTGCGGAAAATATTGTGGGCATCAAGAAATCAGGAGGGGAGGCAAGGCATAAGAATGGGACATGTACACACAAGGGTAGTTTGGTATTCATATGCTTCTCTCCGTCCATTTCTGCTTTCCCTATATCCATATTCTACCTTTACCTTCGACTATTTCCGTACGAAAAATCTGGTAGGAAATAAGGGCGAGAGACGCAGAGAGGAACAAGACTAAGGTTTTTGATATTGATAAACAAGTCAGACCAGAGCATCCTTCCAGACGCCCCTATTTCGTGTAGAAAACTGAGGGTTTGGAGGGGATTCTCTTATGAAAGCGACACAGTTTTTGGAATAGGTGAGAATTTATCCTCCTCTCAGACTCCAGCCTCTCTTCCAAACTTCGTACCTCGGCTCCCTCCCCCCAACCCGCCCATTTCGGTGAGCCTAGGGCTTTGGAGAAGTGAATGTTCAAAAGGAACACTTTGGTATCCGTCCGCCCTGTCAAGCCGCGGCTGATTCACTAACGCCACCGCCCTAAACTCAGGTACAGTTCAGTTCGGAGTCGAAAAAAATGTAGGCTTGGTAGGGGGAGCTCCCCAAAGAGGAGAATACCGGAGACCCTTTGATGTAAGCCTGCTTCTCTCCGTCCAGAGCTATAACCAGACCCCGCCCCTGCCTGTTCCAATACGAGAAACTGCCCGGGTGGGATGGGCGGAGCTCACTGACAGAGAAGTGCAAAGATGGTATCAGTCCGCGTCCATCAAGCCGGATCCCTTTAAACAACACTAGCTCCTCCCCCAGACCGTTTTGGTATTGGGGACGTGGCAAGCAGAATCTGCGGAGGAAAAGGTAGTTGTTATTTTAGTCACTAGGAGCTGGTCCTTGAGGAGCACTAGGGACGGGAAGGAAAAGGGAATACCAAAAAGTGACTATCGTTTGGCAGTTACTGCTCTTAATCTGATAAAGCAGGTGTCTCGTCCCAGGTGCCGGGCCAATCCCCAAACACAGTCGCCGCCATTTACTCGTGTCCTTGTGTCCATCTGACTGTCCGTCCCTCTTTCTGTAGGGCACGGCACCCTTTGAGACAAGGAAATGAGAAAACTGCCCCTGATCCAAGCAGAGCAGGTCAGTGAGAAGGTGGGCATCGTTTGGGAGTGCGGATATGGGTATCAGAGATGAATGTGGGATACGTGACCTGGTCATGGGGCGCTGGCGGTGAGAGAGAGAGAGGGATAGAGGTAATTTGAGTGGCACGCAACGATAAATTTAAAATGATCTGTCTCTTGCTTGATTTCAAGACCCTCGCCTAAACTCCGACCATGTTTGGGAAAGGAGGGGAGTGTAATAGCGGCTTCTAGCGGAGAAATGGCGGATTACATAATAGGAGGAAGAGCTGTTGCTACCTGTGAGAACAGTCCTCTGGGGAGCCCTGGGAGGGAGAGGGTGTAAAAGCTGGTTGTGTCTGATAATTAAGGCCCTGAAAGGTCTCATGTCCTGGTTATTAGTCTGACCATTAATAACCATTAATAACCACGTCTTTCCCACCGTCTTTTCATTTGGTCTTTGGGTGTGTATCATGTATTTATAAAGTAGGTCTGTCCCTAAGTGGGCGGTACTCCACAATTCTGTAAGGATCTGTAGCGGGCAACGGACCTCAAGGGAAGGAGATAAGAAAAAGAAAATTAGCCTAATTTTTGTAAAGTGAGTAGTGCTTAGAGGTGGTATACGGCTAAGACAAGAGCAGGTAGGGGTCTAGGGGAAACTGCAGATCTTTCTGCCAGCTTTCCAAGCAGTCCGTTATTACTCCCATTGTGTTGCAGAAAATGATAGGCTTTGAAGAGAGTAAGGAAATGTAAGAACTTACGTGGAATTTAGAAATAACACTTTTTATTGATTTCCCAGCCAACTTCTATGGCTTGTCTGAGCATTCCATCCCTACTGACACCACCACCACTATCTTGCATGGATGTTTGAGTTGTCTCTGCAAGGGAATTGTAAGACTTTGGGAATGGAGCAGAGGGGATTGGAGATGTGGGGTGAGGGGGAGGAAAAAAGCAAGGTAGAAAATTTTGGCAAAGAGGTACCTATATCCAGAAGGAATTGGTGCCCTAGGTGCTGCTCTCTCTACCAAGGACTCAGTCTCCATTGTCTCCTGTCTGTTTATTTATCTCTGTATTTGTGAATCAGTAGGTCTGTGGAACTCTCAGTTGTTGTGAAGGTTTAAAAATAGTAACCCAATGTGAAGCTAAGAAATGATGAAGGGCAGTACCCGGTGTATGTTAAGATTGGTGCAAAGGTAGAAGGCAGGGGGTGAATGAGACTAGAGAATTATATCCCTTCTGTTTTGCCAGTTTTGTAACCCCTGTTCAGTCCCCTGATGATTTAGTTGGGAATCTTCATAAGTATTGGGGGTATAGAAGGGTAACGTCTGCTTTTCTCACTTCCCGCCTGATTTTCCAATCCGTGTGCTTCACCCTAGCCCAATTCTGAACTAAGGAAGTGCCCAGGCAATCACTGAAGAGGAAAATGGTGGGCGGCAAGGAAGAGGTGGAGCAGCTCTTGATGCGGGGCAATGGGAGGAAGGGACTGGGAGGGGAAAACACTAGACAAACTGCAAGTATAGGGAACAGGGACTGAAGTGTCTACCAAGAGATCAGTTTCTGTATCTTTCTATATGTTTATTTGTCCATAGATCTGCCTGTAGGTCTGCTATAGGGCTTATCATCATTGGAAGCAAGGAAAGAAGGAGAAATTAATCTAGATCAGTGCAGGTTGGTATGGGTGTGGAGACTTCCTCAGTAGTACTATAGGATGAGGTAGTGGAGATCTGCTTGGGTCCAGCAGGGGTAAAGAGCCAGTCTAGGGACTCTTCAGTTGCTCTCACTCCCATCCAGTTTTCCTACTCCCTATACTTGTTTTGTGTCTAGAAAGATTACTAGGACCTATAGTTGTAGGGAATGTGCAATTAAGGGAGAGATTGCTAATTACCTACCTCTCCCACTTACACTGAACTTCCATAATCTCAGGTCTCTGTGCTAATCAAATGAAGAAAAAATGGAAGAGACTCAAAGCCCCATTTCCTTCCTCCACCCCTAGGTCCAACTTCAGTGGCAGATCTGGTGGCCTTGGAGTGGCTGAAGACCACCACCCTCCACCGGGCTGCGCTCAGGCACACAGCCATCTTTCCTTTCCCTGAGCGAACTTCCTCTGCACGTTGTTTATGTCATTGGCAGAGCCTGTAGTTGGAAAGGGGGCTGAATGACTACTGGACTTTGTATGAAAACACCAACCTGGGACAGACCTTCAGTCGAGGCTTTGACAGGGGTGGGGGTGTATAAATTGGCCTTGCCTTTAATTTGGTTCATGACTGGCTCCAAGGCTAATGCAAAGGCAGAGGAAGGGCTGGGGCTGGCCCAAAAGCTGGAATCAGTGGCCCTACCAACACTAGAGTCAAGGCTAAGATCCAGACCAAGGCAGTGACTGAGGCAGAACTGAAAACAGGACCAGTGAACCAGGCCAAGGCTGAGGATGGAGCAGTGGCCAGAAAACAGACAGTGACCTACATTGAGGCCGTGGCTATGACAAGGGAAGTGAACAAAATGGAAGCTATGACAAACTAGAGTCATGGCTGAAACTAAGGCAAAACTTCTGGCAGAATCTGGTATAGTACCCCCATACAATTCAAAGGCCATGCCTACATCCAGGGTCAGTGCTGTGACCAAGTATGAAGTCAAGGCTGATGCTGGAAGTGAGGCCACTATCAGGTCCTTTGCCAAAGCTGATGATAAGGCCAATATTGGATCCAGGCCCCAAAGAGAGAGAGAGGGCAGCATCAAGTTTAGGGCTGGAGACAGAGGTGGTATTATTATCGAGCCCAGTGATGAGGATGAAAAAAATATCTGCTCCTGGTTCTGGACTGGAGAAGAGCCTAGTTTAGGGTCCTGGTTCTGGCCTGAAGAAGAGAACCCTTATCAAGTTTATAAGCCTCCACCTAAGATCCAGGAAAAGCCCAAGCCCACACCCAAACACGAACTTACTATAAAGCAAAAAGCAGCAGCATGGTCAAGGGCCAGGTACAGTGTCCTAGTCCCAATAGAGGGAGGAGAACAATCCTTGCCTCCAGAAAGGAATTGGACTCTGGTCGAGACCTTGATTGAAACTCCTCTGGGGATTCGGCCTCTGACCAAGATCCCACCCTATAACGGGCCTTACTTTCAGACCTTAGCTGAGATCAAAGAACAGGTTAGGAGTAGGGAAAAGTATGGGCCCAATCCAAAAGCCTGCCGTTGCAAATCGCGTGCCTTTAGTTTAGAGCCTAAAGAGTTCGATAAACTCATTGCCCTACTTAAGTTAACTAAGGATCCTTTCATTCATGAAATAGCTAAGATGATAATGGGCATCAGTCCTGCTTATCCATTTACCCAAGATATAATTCATGATGTAGGTATTACTGTTTTGATTGAAAACTTGGTCAATAATCCCAATGTTAAAGGACATGCTAGAGCTTCAAATATGGTGGATGAGAACTCTGAGTCTTCTGAAGAATCAAAAATAGGAGAGTCATATATACATCAAGTTTGTAAGGACGTAATTTCTTGTCCTTTAAATTCCCCTGTTCAACTTGCTGGACTAAAATTATTAGAGCACTTGAGTGTGAAATTTGAGGATCACCATATGATTGCCAATTATATTCCAGATTTCCTCACCTTGTTAAACAAGGGAAGTGTCAAAACCAAGTTTTATGTTTTAAAAGTATTTTTGCGCTTGTCTAAAAATCAGGCCAATACAAGAGAACTGATCAGTGCTAAAGTACTGTCATCATTGGTTGCACCTTTTAACAAGAATGAGTCAAAGGCCAATATTCTTAATATCATTGAAATATTTGAGAATATAAATTTCCAGTTCAAAAAGAAGGTGAAGCTATTTACCAAGGAAGAGTTCACTAAATCTGAACTTATTTCCATATTCCAGGAAGCAAAAGAGTTTGGTCAGAAACTCCAAGACTTAGCAGAGCACAGTGATCCTGAGGTGAGAGATAAAGTTACACGATTAATACTCAAACTCTGAATAGCCTAATGTTCTCACAAAGCTTTGAACAATTTTGGTGTCATAGTATGAAACCAGTGCATATGATAAGTTCAATATTTATGTCATCTGCATTGATTGAAGGAGGCAGTTTTATAGATACCTAATGCTCTTGAGAGCTGGAATATTTGTTGATTTTTGTGCTATATAAATTGAGATAATTTTAGTATTTTTGTAACATGACCTGATAACGAAACTATTCATCCTGGTAAGCTATACTTCTGTGCTTTATATCGACATAAGTGTATTCATTGCGACTTCATTTACATGTTAATAAAGTTGCATGCTAAAACTGGCGAAAACATTGTCCTAGTTCTTCAGTTGAAGTCTAGTGAGACAGATAAAGCACAAACAACATAAAGATGATAAACAGCACTGTCTGTGTCTGTAGGAGGGTACAAACAAAACAAGTTGACATTGACAGATCCTTTAGTTTCATGTTCAAGGAGTAGAATCACTCTATATAAGAAGACACAACTGTGTGCTACTAGCTGACATCTGGACTAGTCTGGGGAAAGGGGTGAAGACAGATTTAGGAGAAAGGGAACACAGATGCTTCTATTCCAGTCTTGAGTCCCAGAACTTGTGCTCAGCCTTTCATATAGGATGTCTCATCAGGATGCCTTAAACTTTTTAACCCTCACGAGGATTCCTGGTTCTCATCCTCATTCAGCAAAGCCATGGAATGTGGCTCTGAAACGACCCAGTGCCACTATGCCTTCCACAGCCAGGTACCCCATCTAGAGGTAACAGGTTTATGGCTTCATCTGAGACTCTTCCCCCGTAGTCCTGAACCTCAGATGATGGTCTTCCTGGGGACCAACTACAGAAATTGCTTCATGGATAGTCCATTTGTCCCGCCTTCAGAACTGTTTACTCTCATCCTTGCATTTGTTTGCTGGCCAATGCTTTGCAATTGGTGGCAATCTGTTTTTACTGATCCCTTTTGGTCAGAGCTCAGCTCCTGGAGACAGCAACAGGATACAAAAGTCCTTTAGGAGTGTGTGGTTAAGAAGAAATTCCCCTAATCCCACTGTCCTGTCTGTACAGTTTACAGAGTCAAAGCCATGTTGGCTGTACTACCTGTTTAGACTTAACTAAAGTTAGGTTCTGGCTGGGGGTTTGTGGTATAGCATGCCAGAGTATAATTAGGTATCGAGTCATTCCTGCCTTTTCTACCCTCTGCCTCTTTTGCTGTTATTATCCTCTTTTCATTACTGCCTAGAATTGGTAAATATAGATAGTAGGATCAGTGAACAAATACTGGTCTTTCTATTGAACTTCCTCTCTCTCCTAACCTTGTATGTATTGGGGAGAAGGCCTAAACTGAAGGTGTCATGTACCCCTAAGTTCAGCAACTATCTCTAGTTAATTTCTATTAAGGTCAGGTCTGAACTTATATTTCATCTAGGAATTAAAATGAAAGATAACCAGCCACACTTGGACATTAAAGGTGGAGAAAAAAAAAGAGCAGGTAAGCTTTTTGCAACGTGCAGTTGCAACTTAGACCAGGGGCCCCAACCCCTGGGCAGCGGATGGGTAGCCAACCTGTGGCCTGTTAGGAACCGGGCTTCATAGCAGGAGGTGAGAGGCAAGCAAACAAGTGGAGCTTCATCTGTATTTGCAGCCACTCCCCAGCGCTAGCATCACCGCCTCAGCTCCACCTCAGACATTAGATTCTCATAGGAGCACCGGTGTCTGGTGCCAAAAAGGTTGGGGACTGTTGACTTAGATGATTATCGAAGTTTTTTATAACTTGCTTTTTAATCCAGAGAACTCCCATAACCTAGAATTCCAATAGTTGTGGATTTTGTTTTCACAGTTGAGGATCTTCACAATACAATTGGACCAGATCCTTTGGAAATATTGTGTGTCTCAGATTCCCTCTAGAACACACATTTAATCAGTTGATAGCTATAGAATTTTCCATCAGCTAACAAGAAGGGTGAATGTGGGGTATGTAGGTATTTGTATCAAAGCAAGAAACTGATGGGCTCTTCTTAGTTGGAAACTGGGAGACAGTCATTCCCAAATTGTTCCTGAGGTGTGCTTAAAGTCAAAACTTCATCTATTGTTTCATCTTCTTTCCTGGAAAAAATAATTCAGGCAAGCCCCTGTAGTATCAGGGCTGATCCAGATGTTACTTGTCTTAAAATGTCGCTACCTGAGAGTAAAAATCAGTGTGGATTTCTCATCTTTTCTTCCATGAAGTAAAGCAAGTAATCTTCATTCAGCACAGCTGGACTATTTGCACCCACTGGCCCTCTATCATGCTCTCAATTTTAAAAAAGAAACGTTCAGTGGGAATTCATCTATAAAATATCACCAGATTCCCTAGCAAGGCTTTCAAAGCTCTGTATCCTTCAGTACCTTTCCATTTATTCTCATATCCCACCAAGTGACCTACGTTGAAGCCACACTGGACTATTTGTTGACCATTTTATGCACTTTCCAACTTTTGTGCATTTTCTCATGCTATTCACTCATGCTGCAATGCCTTTACAACCCCCTCCTGCCTATTGGAAAACTATTATTTTAGGCTCAGCTCAAAAGCCCAGTCCTTTTGAAGTCTTCCCTGACGCCCTTATTCTCCCTGTCCCCAACTTGGAATTAATAGCTCTTTCTGAATTTCCAGACATTTTTTTTTTGCTCTTCTGTTTTAGCATTTGTCTTTACACCATGCTTTGTAGTCTTGTTAGTACGTTGGAGCTAATGTTTAGAGACAGTTAGCATAGAGGGGGAAGCTTGGATTTTTTTAAGTTTATTGGGGGTAACATTAGTTAATATAATTATATGATTGTCAGGTGTACATTATAATTTGACATCTATATATTTTATTGTGCGATTACCACCCAGAGTCCAGTTTCCTTCAGCTACCATATATTTGATCCCCTTTACCCACATCACCCTCCCCCAAAACCCTTTTCTGACCTCCTATACCCTGTTTACCACTTCCCTCCTCCAGCCCCTCTACCCTCTGGTAACCACTAGTCCATTGTCCATGTCCCTGAGTCTCTGTTTGTCCTGTTCATTTGTTGCTTTTAGGTTTATATCCCACATATAAGTGATATCATGTGCTTTTCAACTTTTTTCTGTCTGGCTTATTTCACTTAGCATGATTATCTTGAGATCCATCCATGTTGTCGCAAATGGCAGTATTTCATCTTTTCTTATGGCTGAAAAATATTCCATTGTATATATATCCACAGCTTCTTTAGCCAATCATTTATTGTAGGACACTTCGGTTGTTTCCATGTCCTGGCCACCACGAATACTGCTGCAATGAACATCAGTGTGCAAATATCTTTTCAGATATGGGTTTTCAAGTCTGTGGGGTAAATACCCAGTAGAGGAATTGCTGGATCATATGGTAGATCAATTCTTAGCTTTTTGAGGAACCTCCATACTATTTTCCATAGTGGCTGTACCAATTTGCAGTACCCCAGTATATGAGGGTTCCTTTTTCTCCGCATCCTCTCCAACATTTGTTATTACTTGTTCTGTTGATTATAGCTATTCTAACAGGTGTGAGATGGTATCTCATGATGGTTTTGATGTGCATTTCACTAATAGCTAGCAATGTTGAGCATCTTTTCAAATATTTGTTAGCCATTTGTATGTCCTCTAGGGAGAAGTGTCTGTTCAGGTCTTCTGCCTATTTTTTGATTGGATCGTTGGTTTTTTTTGTTGTTATTGAGTTGTTTGAGTTCTTTGTATATTTTGGATATTAAGCCCTTATCAGTGGCATTGCTTGCAAATATATTTTCCCATTCAAATGGTTGTCTCTTTAACTTGTTGACGATTTCTTTTGATGAGCAAAAGCTTTTTAGTTTGATGTAGTCCCATTCATTTATTTTAGTTTTAACTTCCCTTGCCTTTGAGGTCAAATTCATAAAATCCTCTTTAAGTCCAAGGCCCTTGAGTTTAGTTCCTAAGTTTTCTTCTATGAATTTTATTGTTTCAAGTCTTATATTCAGGTCCTTAATCCATTTTGCGTTAATTTCAGTGTGTGGTGATAGACAACAGTCTAGTTTCATTCTCTTGCAGGTGTCTTTACAGTTTTCCCAGCACCATTGATTGAAGAGACTTTCCTTTTTCTACTGTATGTTTTTGGCTTCTTTGTCGAAAATTATTTGCCCATATAAATACGGATTTCCTTTTGGACTCTCGATTCTGATCCACTGGTCCTTGTGTCGGTTTACTGCCAATACCATGCTGTTTTGATTACTGTCGCTTTGTAGTATAATTTGAAGTTGGGCAGAGTGATGCCTCCAGCCTCATTCTTTTTTCTCAGGATGGCTTTGGCATTTCGGGGTCTTTTATGCTTCCATACAAATCTGATGATGTTTTGTTCTATTTCCTTAAAAAATGTTGATGGGATTTTGATGGGGATTGCATTAAATTTGTATAATGTTTTAAATAATAAGGTCATTTTAACTATGTTGATTCTTCCAATCCAAGAACAGGAAATATCTTTCCATTTCTTTGTATCTTCTTCGATTTCTTTTAATAGGGTCTTATAGTTTTCATGATATAGGTCTTTCACATATTTCATTAGATTTATTCCTAGGTATTTTATTCTTTTTGTTCCAATTACAAAAGGAATTTTTTTCCACTTCTTTTTCTGACACTTCATTATTAGACTGTAGGAACGCTATGGAATTTTGAATGTTGATTTTGAATCCAGAGACTTTACTGTATTTGCTTATTGTTTCTAGTAGTGTTCTTGTAGAGTCTTTAGGGTTTTCTATATAGAGAATCATGTCATCCACAAATAGTGACAGTTTGACTTCTTTGTTTCCTATTTGGATGCCTTTTATACCCTTCCCTTGCCTGATTGCACTTGCTAGGACCTCCAATGTTATATTGAATAGCAGTGGCACTAGTGGACAGCCTTGCCTTGTTCCTGATCTTAGAGGGAAGGGTTTTAGTTTTTTTACCATTAAGTCTAATGTTGGCTGAGGGCTTGTCATATATGGTCTTTATTATGTTAAGGTAATTTTCTTCTATACCGATTTTCTTCAGTGTTTTGATCATAAATGAATGCCGTATCTTGTCAAAGGCTTTTTCTGCATGTATTGATGAAAATATGACTCTTATTTTTTAATTTGTTTATGTGGTATATCACATGAATCGATTTGCATATGTTGAACCATCCCTGTGCCCCTGGGATGAAGCCCACGTGATCGTGGTGTATAATCTTTTGAATATGTTGCTCTATTCGGTTCGGTAGTATCTTATTTAGGATTTTTGCATCTGTGTTCATGAGAGATAGCAGTTTGTAATATTCTTTTTTTGTGTGTTATCTTTACCAGGTTTTGGTAGCAGGGTAATATTGGCCTCATAAAATGAGTTGGGAATTATTGTATTCTCTTCAATTTTTTGGAAGAATTTGAGGAGAATAGGGATTAAATCTTTTTTGAATGTTTGGTAGAATTCACTGGTGAAGCCATCTGGTCCTGGACTTTTACTTTTTGGTAGTTTTTTGATGATTATTTCAATTTCCATACTGCTGATCTGTCTATTTAGATTTTTCCAGCTCTTCTTGATTTGGTCTAGGAAGACTGTATTTTTCTAAGTACTGCTCCATTTCTTCTAGGTTAATAAATTTGGTGTTATATACTTTTTCATAGTATTCTTCTATGATCCTTTGTATTTCTGCGGTGTCTGTTGTAATTTCTCCTCTTTCATCCCTGATTTTGTTTATTTGTGTCCTTTTTCTTTTCTCTTTAGTGAGTCTAGACAGGGGCTTGTCAATTTTATTAACTTTCTCAAAGAACCGGCTCTTTGTTGCATTTATTTTTTCTATTGTTTTGTTTTCAT
Organism: Pteropus medius; assembly: GCF_902729225.1. NCBI lineage: Eukaryota > Metazoa > Chordata > Mammalia > Chiroptera > Pteropodidae > Pteropus > Pteropus medius. The sequence continues at coordinate 20,683 of NW_024356446.1, forward strand.
TTTCATTTATTTCTGCTCTAATTTCGACTCTTTCTTTCTTTTTGCTGACTTTAGGCTTCATTTGTTCTTCCTTTTCTGGTGTTTTTAACATGAAGTGTTAGGTTGTTTATTTGGGCTCGTTCTTGTTTTTGGAGGTAGGCCTGTAATGATATGAACTATCCTCTTATTACCGTTCTTGCCATGTTCCAAAAGTTTTGATATGTTGGGCTATCATTATCATACTTTTCTATGTATCTCCTGATCTCTCTTTTTATGTCTTCTCTGACCCAATTATTCTTCAGCAGCATGTGGTTTTTCCTGATTTCTTTCTGCAGTTGATCTCTAGTTTCAAAGCATCAGAGAATAAGGTTGGTATGATTTCAACCCTCTTATATTTGTTGAGGCTATCTCTGTGTCCCAGTACGTGGTCGATTCTTGAGAATGTTCCATGTGCACTAGAGAAGAATGTATAAGCACGTTTTGGGATGGAAGGCTCTGTAAATGTCAATGGTGTCCAGTTGGTCTAATGTGTCATTTAAGGATGTTGTTTCCTTATTGATTTTCTGTTTAGATGATCTGCCCATATCTGACAGTGGGGTATTTAGGTCCCCTACTACAATAGTGTTTTGGTCTGTTTCTGTCTTTAGTTCTTTTAGTAATTGCTTTACATATTTTGGGGCTCCCTGATTGGGACCATAGATATTATTAATAAGTGTTATGTCTTCTTGGTGCATGATTCCCTTTATGATTATGAAGTGTCCCTCAGTGTTTTTCTTTACCTTTTTTTATTTTGAAGTCTATTTCATCTGATATTAGTACCACTACTCCCGCTTTTTCTCTAATGCCATTTGTTTGAAATATCCTTTTCCACCCTTTCGCTTTGTGTCTGTATTTGTCTTTGGAGCTGAGATGTGTCTTCTGGAGGCAGCATATGGTTGGGTTTTCTTTTTTGATCAATCTACAACTCCGTGTGTTTTTATTGGTGAGTTCAGTCCATTTCCATTTAGGGTGATTATTGAAATATAAGGTCTTCTAATAACCATTTTTCTTTTGTTTTTTGATAACTCGGTATTTCCACTGCTTCCTTGTTTTTGTGTTTCTGTTTTCTTTTTGTGGGTTTTGCCTCTGGTTCTTCTTGTTTTATGTTATATACTTCAGTTCTGAATCTTTGGTGTGTGGTTACCATTATGAACATGTAAAGGATAGTTTTATATATATATATATATATACACACAGTCGTCCATTTTCTTCTGTGCATGCCTTATCTCCATTCCCCTTTGCGAATTTGGGTCTTTAAATCCTCCCCTTTTCAGTCATTGCTATCTCAATTTGTCCCTATGTATGGTGATCATTCATTACTATCTTGCTATAGCAATTCTCTTCTTATTGCTTAAGCTTATAATGCCCTATTTTGAGTAAGGGCTGCACTCCTCTGCGTCTATCAGCCTGCTAGTTGTCTTACTCCTAATTATGCATTTTTTTGTCATTTTGTTTTAGGTGAACTGACCTCTTTCAGTATTTCCTGTAGTGCAGGCCTCGTATTGGAGAATTCCCTCAATTTTTGTATGTCTGGAAAGATCTTTATTTCTCCTTCATATCTAAAGGAGAGCTTAGCTGGATACATTATTCTTGGCTGGTACTTCTTTTCAGTTAATATTTTGAATATTTGATTCCATTCCTTTCTGGCTTGTAAGGTTTGTGCTGAGAAGTCCAACGATAATCTAAAGGGGTTTCTTTTATTGGTTACCATCTTTTCCCTGGCTGCCCTGAGAATTCTTTCTTTGTCGTCGATTTTTGATAATTTTAATACAATGTTTCTTTGTGAAGGCCTTTTTGGGTTGAGATAACTGGGTGTTCTATTGACTTCTTGAATTCCAAGCTCCAGCTCATTTTTTAGATTTGCGAAATTCTCGTCAACTATTTGTCTGTAAATGCTTTGTAATCCCTGCTCCTTTTCCTCCTCTTCAAGAATGCTCATTATTCTTATGTTTCCTCTCCTGATGGTATCAGCTTGTTCTTGTATTTCTCTTTTGTTATTTTTCATTTTTCGGTTTCTTTCTTTTTTCTGATTTATTTCTAGATTTCTGTCTTTGATATCACTGATCCTTTCCTCCATTTGGTTGACTCTATTTCCCAAGCTTGCTATTTCATTTTTCACTTCTTTCAGTGTGTTCTTCATCGCCAGAAGTTCTATTTGCTTCTTTTTCAGGGTTTCAATCTCCTTGCTAAATAACTCTTTGTGCTCATCTAGTTGTTTTTTCAATTCCTGAAATTGTTGATATGACTCATTTCAGAACTCACTGAATTTTTTTGGAAGTACCATCCTGAATTCTTTGTCATTTAAGTTGCATATTTCTATGTCCGTAAGCTTATTTTCTGGAGATTTTTCTCTTTGTTTCTGCGATGCCTTGTCACCTTGGTTGTTCATGGTGTTTAATGGACTATTTATCTGCTTAGGTGTTAATGGAAGTGCATTTTGTTTTTTTTTCCAGAAAGATTTATTATATAAAGGTGTCTCTAGCCTGTTGACAAGAAGGTGTTTTTCTTTTGGTTTCCAGTAGGTGGCGTCTAAGCCTCTTGGATCCCTGTTTTATATAAAGTCTTCAGAATGTCTTTTTTTTCTTATAGATATTCAATCACACTGTCTACCCTCAGTCTCAGTCTCTGTCAGCGTTAGTGACAGTTTCAGTAGTATTGCTCAGATTTCCCTTGGGCTCCACTGTGTTCGGTCTTGGAGGATATGGGTGGAGGGGCCCTCTGGCTTGGGCGATGGGGGCTGTGTCTCAGCCTCACGTTTTGTAACCACCACTGGTAATAATCAACTTTTGTTTCTCTGCCATCCCTGCTACTCTGCCATTCCTACCTCTCGGCTTTCTGCCCTGATGCCTGGGCACTGCCGCTGGCTGTGTGGAGCTCACAGCTCTCCCATGCAGGGCTGGTCAGGGAACTCTCTGCACCTTCTTCACTCCCCCTCCTCCTGCAAGGAGCTCAGGCTGCGAGAGGCAACTTCTTTGTTTCTCCCAGTCCACCGCCCGACTCCGCGGATTCTGACCTATAGTAACTCTTATGCACGTATCCCACACTCAGAAGTGCTGATGTGCAGATTGTGTGGTTTTTGTTGAGTTTTAGATGTTCAGCTTATTGTTGTTTCAAGGGGAGAGCTCTGGGGACATCTCTCACTCTGCCATATTTCTGATGTCCAATGTTGTATCTCTCAGAAGTTTTAATGTGTTCCTTTGCACTGCGAATCTCACCTCTTCCAGGGAATGACTGCTGTGATTTGCTCCCAGGTATAGGCTCCTTTTATCACGGCTGATTGGATTAAGAGGGGACATCAGAACCAAGATGAACTATTCGAATTATTCCTGAGTTGGCCACCTTCTGCCTGGCAGGGAGGAACCTCAGAATGCCGGGACACCTCGTGTGGGATTCATACTTTGTTAATTCTTTTTTAAATGTTTGGTAGAAATTCTTCAGTGAAGCCATTTGTTCTTGGAATTTCTTTTTGTTGGGAAGTTTTTGATTACTGATTCAATATCTATACTATTCATGTATCTGTTGAAATTTTTTATTTCTTTTTCAGTCAGTTTAGGTAATTTGTGCATTTTTAGGAAGTTGATGTGACAGTAAGGTTAGTTAACACGTCCATCCCATCATATGATTACCACTTTTTGCATGTATGATGATAATATTTAAGATTAACTCTCTTAACTTGTAAGTATATAATACAGTATTTTTGAGTATAGTCACCATGCTGTACATTAGATTCCCAGAACCTACTCAACTTATAGCCGGAAGTTTTTACTTTTTGACCAACATTTTCCCATTTCTCCCACCTCCAGCTCCTGAACTACTACTCTCTGTTTCTATGAGTTCAATTTTATTAGATTCTGCATATAAATGAGAGAGAACATACAATATTTATCTTTCTGTCTGATTCATTTCACTTAACATAATGCCTTCAACATCCATTCCTACTGTCTCAAAAGGCAGACTTTCCATTTTTTATGGCTAACTAATATTTCAGTGTATATATACCACATTTCTGTTATGCATTTGTCTGTTGATGGATACTTAGGTTGTTTCCATGTCTTGGCTACTGTGAATAATGCTGCAGTGTTCATGTAGGTACAGATGTCTCTTCAAGATAGTGATTTTCTTTTTCCTTCAGCTATATACCCAGAAGTGGAATTGCTGGATCATATAGTAGTTGTATTTTTAATTTTTTGAGGAACCTCCATACAGTTTTCCATTGTGGCTGAACCAAATAACTTTTCCAACAGCGCACAGGGTTAATCATTACAGATTTCCCTTTTAGACATGCTTTTGTTACATCCCATAAGTTTTAGTATATATGTTTCCATTTTCATTTGTTTCAGATATATTTGATATCCCTCTGATTTCATCTTTGATCTATTGGTTGTTCAAGAATGTGTCACTTAATTTCCACATATTTGTGAATTTTAAAGTTTTCCTCCTGTTATCTTCAGCTTGAGGAATTTCTTTCATCACTTATTATAAATTTCAGAGTGTATTTTCTAAAAATATACTCAACACCTTTCTTGTGCATGTATTTATTTGCAATTAGTTGTGTCTTATTATTACCAAGCCAACTGAAGACCTGCAGCTGTGAGAATGGGCTCATTAAATATGAAATTCTATTTTCTCAGGTAAGAAATTATTTTCTCTCTAAAGTGAAATTTGAAAGATTTTCAAACATGTCTAGACCTGGCTGGTATTAATTTCATTTTGGGGAGTTGACTTATTAACCAGAGAAGAAAGGCATACCAAACTCTATGAGCCAGGTTGAAAAAGGAGAAATGTCTGTGAGTACAAACATGTAATCTGATCTCCAGATGTTAGAGCTACATTCTGAGCTACATCAAATTCCACAATCTGATTGCACTAAAGTGGCTCTAAACAGTATATGTGTTAAGTTAGGAATTCTATATCAGTAGCTTTTATTCTTCAGCTAAGATTTATTCCACTGAGATAACACAATTGAAGTAACTTCATGGTCTCTGAAGCCCGTAGGTGAGAAATACTGGTCCAGAGCTAATGATTCATCCCTTAGTGAGCCAGTAACCAAGTACAAAAAAGCTCCTAGAGGAGAGGTTACACTATCTTTTAATTTTCCTTAACAAATAATTTCTTCTGAGTCACACTAGTCTGGTATGAAAAAAAAAAAAAACTTATGTGAATGTCATCCTTTGGTGGGTAAATCCCAATTCGGTAAGAAAAAAGGAAATAGCTGAAAGGTTGTGCCCTTTTCATTTGAGACTCCTGTTAAAGTAGTGTCATTTTTCTGTATCAAAAACAATAGTAAGAACTTTTAAAATTTATGTAAGTCCGTTAATGACATTATTTAGGTGTATATATAAACTGAAAAGTCTTGAAATATAACATTAAAATTTCCAGATAGCCTAGGTGAACAACTCTATTAAGTGAAAAGCCTCAACAATTAATTCCCCCTCCCTTTATCAATCCCACTTTTAGGTATGTATTCAAGGGAACTGAAATCATCCCCATGCACCCTCATGTTTATGATGGCATTCCTCACAATAGCCAAGATATGAAACAACCTAAATGTCCATCAATGGATGAAAGGAAAAGAAAAGGTGATATATATACACAATAGGGTATTATTCAGCCATGAGAAAGAAGGAAATTTTGCCATTTGCAACAACGTAGATGGACCTTGAGGGCATATGATAAATGAAATGTTAGAGAATGACAAACACTATATGATCTCATTTATGTGTGGAATTTAAAAAGTCGAACTTTTATATAAAGAGTGAGTAGATGTGGTGGTTGCCAGTGGCTCGTGGTTGGAGGAAATGGAGATATGTCAGTCAAAGGGTACAAACTTTCAATGATAAAGTCATTAAGTCCTGGGACTCTAATGTACAGCATGGTAACAATTGTTAACAATACCGTATTGTATACTTGAAAGTTACTAACAGAGTAGACCTTAAACATTCTCACCACAAAAATGAAATGGTGATAGAAGTGTTAACTAACGCCAGTGGGATAATCATTTCACAATATATGTGTATCAAGTATCGCATTTTATATCTTAAACTTACACAATATTACATGTCAATTATATATCAATAAAGCTGAGGGAAAAACTCATCTCTAAACCCAAGGTCATCTAGATTTTCTTTACATTGCCTTCTTAAAGTTTTAGACCTTTGCTTTTACATTTAGGTGTATGATCCATTTTGAGTTCATTTCCATGAAAGGTGTAAGCTCTATCTATATACATTTTTTTTTACATATGGTTGTCTCTTTGTTTCACACGATTGTTGAGAATGTCCTTTCTCCAATGAATTGTCTTCTCACCTTTGTCAAAGATCAGTTGTCCATATTTTGTATGTATATTTCTGTGCTCTCTAATCTGTTCCACTGATCTATTTGTTTATTATTTCATCAATACCCCACTGTCTTGTTGACTATAGCTGTGTAGTAAGTCTTGATGTCAGGTAGTGTCAGTCTCCAACTTTATTCTTTTCTTGCAATATTGTATTGGCTATTTTTTGCCTTTCCATATCAGCTTTTAAATATTTTTTCAATATCCACAAAATAATTTGCTTGGATTTTTGTTGGAATTGTGTTGAATCTATACATCAAGTTGGGAGGAACTGATGTCTTAATAATACTGAGTCTACTCATCTATGAACATAGAATGCCTCTCCCTTTATTTTGGTCTTTGATTTCTTTCATCAATGTTTTATAATTTTCCTCTTATAGGTCTGGTGCATATTTTGCTATATTTATACCTAAGTATTTCATTTTTGGAATCAAATGTAAATGTTATTGTGCTTTAATTTCAAATTCCAATTTTTGATTGCTGGTATATAGAAAAGAGATTGATTTTTTTATGTTAAACTTTTATCCTGAAACCTTGTTATAATTGATTATTAGTTCCATGAGTGTTTTGGTTGATTCTTTGAGATTTGTACATAGACAGTTTTATCATCTGAGAACAAAGATAGCTTTATTTCTTCTTTTCTAATCTGTGTATCTTTTCTCTTTTTGTCTTATTCCATTAATTGGGACTTCCAGTATGATGCTGATTAGAAGAGGTGAGAGGAGCTATCCTTGCCTTGTTGTTGATGTTAACGTGAAAACGTCTACTTTCTCACCGTGAAGTATGTTAGCTGAAATATTTTTTAGATGTTCATTATCAGGTTGAGGAAGTTACCCTCCTATTCTAATTTGCTGAGAGTTTGTATCATGAATAGGTGTTGAATTTTGTCAAATGCTTTTACTGCATGTATTGATGTGATCATATACATTTTTTTCTTCATCTTGTTGATGTGATTTGTTACATAAATAGATTTTAAAATGCTGAATGATCCTTGTATACCTGGAATAAATTTCACTTGGTTATGATATGTAGTCTACATGCTGTTAGAGTTAATTTACCAATTTTTTGTTGGGGATTTTTACATCTTCTTTATGAGATACATTGAGCAGAACTTTTACTTTAATGTGATGTATTTTTCTGATTTTTGTATTGGAATAATGCTAGCATCATAGAATGAGTTAGGAAGTATTCTCTCTGCTTTCATTTTCTGAAAGAGACTGTGAAGAGTTGGTATAATTTCTTACTGAAATATTTGATAGAATTCATCAGTGAAAATATCTGAGCTTTGCATTCTCTATTTTGGAAGTTTATCAATCATTGATTCAATTTCTTTAATAGATATAGGCCTATTGAAATGATCTATTCGCTTTGTGTGAATTTTGATATTGTGTCCAGGAATTGTTCTTTTTCGACGTGGTTATCAAATTTATGTGCATAGTTGTTCATATTTCTTCATTATCCTTTTAATGTCTACAGGTTCAGTACAGTTGGCATCTCTTTCACTTCTGATATTAATAATTTGTGTCTTCTCTCTTTTCTTGGTTAGCCAGAGTAGAGGCTCATCAAGTTTACTAACCTTTCTAAGGAACCACCTTTTATTTTAATTGATTTTCTCTATTGATTTCCTATTTTCAATTTCACTGAATTCTGCTCTGATTTTTATTATTTCTTTCTTCTGCTCTATTTGGATTTAATGTGCTCTTCTTTTTCTTGTTTTCTAAGATGGAAGGTTAGCTTATAAATGTTAGATCTTTCATCTTTTCCAATATATATGTTCCAATCTATAAATATTTACTAATCATTGCTTTTGTTGCATCCATAAAATTTTGAAAGTTGTTTTTAATTTTGATTCATTTAAAAAATATCGCTTTATATTTCTCTCGAGAGTTCTTTGACCCATGTATAATTTAGAAGTGTGTTGTTTAATCTCTAAATATTTGCGAGCTTTCAGTTATTTTTCTATTATTGATTTCTACTTTTATTCCATTGTGGTTTGAGAGCATACATTGTATGATTTCTATTCTTTTAAATTTGTTAAGGTGTGTTTTATGGCCCAAAATATGGTCTATCTTGTTGTGTTCCATGTGAGTTTGAGAATTTATATTCTTCTGTTGTTGGATGACGTAGTCTCTAGATGTCAATTAGATCTTGTGGACTGATTGTGGTGTTCAGTATGACTCTGTCCTTAACTGATTTCCTGACTGCTGAATCTGTCAATTACTGTTAGAGGGGTGTTGAAGTTAAACTATCACAGTAGAGTCGTATGCAGTTCTATCAGTTTTTGCCTCAGACAGTTTGATTCTCTTTTGTTAAGGGCATACACATTAAGGGTTATTATGCCTTTTTTGATGCTCCGTTTATCATTTGTAGAGTCCCTCTTTATTTCTGATACTTTCCCTTGTTCTGAAGTCTGCTTTGTCTGAAAATAATAAAGCTTCTCCAACTTTGTTTTGGGGGTTCTAATGCAAAAGGGTATTGTGTTATTAATTTCAAACTTCACTTGTTCGTTGCTGGTAAATAGGAAAGCAAGTGACTTGTTTATTAACCTTACTTATCCTCCCACCTTGCTAGAATGGCTTATTAGTTCCAGGGGATTTTTGTCTATTCTTTCAGATTTTCTACATAGACAATCATGTCATCTGCAAACAAAAACAGTTTTATTTCTTCTTCCCAAGCTGTTTTCCTTTTACATCCTTTTTTTTTTTTTTTTGTCTTAATGCATTTGCTACAAATTCCAGTACAATGTTGAAGAGGAGTGGTGAGAGGGAACATACTTGACTTTTTCCTGATCTTAAAGGTAAAGCTTCTAGGTTCTAACCATTAAGCATGATGTCAGCTATAAGGTTTTTGGAGATGTTCTTTATCAGGTCCAGGAAGTTCCACTCTTCCTAGTTTGCTGAGATAACTTTATTATTACGTACATGGCTATTCAGTTGTCCTAGCACAGCTTGTGACAGATAGGATTTTCAGTAAATGGTGACCGAATTCCAGTCAGTGGAATATGAGTGAAAATGATGTGAGCATTTCTTGAGCAAGAATTTTAAGAGGCAGGTTGACTACCTCTACTCTTTTTTCCCATTTTTTTGGCCAGTTGAAGGCTATGGTGATGCTCCATCATAGTGATGCAATAAATAAGTGATGGTTAGGTAATGAGAAACATAACAGAAGGTACTGTGGACTTCTCATTATTTTTTTCTGCTTTGCAAAGTAATTGACATTTAATTAAATGTCAGTATTTGTTGGCATTGTGGAAATTCAGGATTTCTTCTCCCTGAAAATCTAATAACCTTACCTTACCAGCCCCTTTAGTTCTAGAAATCTTCAAGGGGTATTTTCCACGTCCTGAATTTCTGTGGCTTTCACATGATTTTTCCAGGTGTTGTTGCCACATTAAGCCTTACTGTCAAGCATTTAAGTCCCTCCAACTGCTCCCTCTAATTTTCCCAACCACCCCCCATACTTAGAGTCCTCATGATGTCAGAGCTGAGTACTAGTCTACACTTTAAAGCCATGTTGTGGGGGAAGGATGTTTTCCTCTCTTTAGGTTACACTTTATAAATGAGAGCTGCACACCAGAGTGTAAAAGAGTTTATTTGAAAACAGTTCTCTTTGGGAGAACTTATGATCCTGCCTTTGTTAAGATAGATATACAGTTGAGCATATATTAGAACAGGCAAAAATAGTAGTCCTAATCCCAGTGCTGCCATTAGAATAGCTGTACTCCCCAGATGACAAGGCATTGTTCCTGGGCTAAGGTCATTGTGACTGGCTCCATTTTCCCTCAGAATAAATTCTCTTAAAGCAGAACCCACCCTAAATGTGATCTGAAAATATCCTTAGGTCAGGCCTACCCACACTTTCTCCAGATGTGCCTTGTCTCAAGTAGTAGACACAGGTTGAGATCTTTCCCAGAGGCTCTTCATCTGTTGAGCCAGTTTTATCAGTTAGTTCACAAGAACCCAACCCAGTCTGCTTGGTCCTAACTGCAAAGGACTTGAGTTCCTGTGTAAAGCTCCTGAAACTCAAGGATAGGAGAATGGATACATTCTAAGAATGCACATGGTTTGGCTCAACCAAGGACAAAAGGGAGATCCCAGAAGGAAAGTTTGCCTGAGGCACATGAAGGAGAGAAGAGAGGCAAGTTAAACTAAATGGGAATAAACAGGTCCATGACCAGATGATTGAAACAAAAGATCATTTGAGCTACACAGGCAAGGGATATTCTAATGTGAAAATTCACATGCATGTATGCGGGAGGTGGGGGTGGGATTGGGAGCAGAGCTGTAGGTATGATGAAACAGCACAGCTGCTTCTGTATCCCAGGCTTAATGCTTGGGGATTATTTGGTTCCAAAATTGTTCCTTAGGTCCTGAGCTTATTTGATTGTAGCTCCCTCAGGAATGCCTGTGGGCGGGAGTGGGGTGGGAGTAATCTGGGGCTCTGCCTTTATTAGGGTCTGATGGTGGGGAGCCTAGGGTTACACAGGTTCTCTTTGTCGGCTAAAGTATAAGAGCAGGAAGTAGGGCATGGGAAGGAAAAAGTGGGGTCTTTCAAGGGCTCAGTTATCTAGGTTACCCAGGGCTTTCTGAAAAAGGGAACTTCATGGGTGGGGGTGACCTAGTTTCTTATCCAGTTGTTTTGCGAGTAGCTGTGTCATACAGCTGGCAATTTCTTTATTTAAGATGTGGATGTCTTTTGAAATGGATGACTTGGCAAGCAAAAGCTCAATGTCAGGCACTTACACTACAATCAAAAGGCATAACTTCAGGCACTACAATCAAAAGGCATAGCTTCAGAAATTTATATGTCAGAGGTTAGTCAGGTTTACACAGGTGCTAGTAGAGACGATGCAGGATCAGCAAATTTCCCTGAGTTGAGGGAGAGACCAAGGCCTGAACTGAGAGAAGAGGGTCCTTTGGCGGTGCGTGTAGTAAGAATTCAACACACACACCAAAGTTAGAGTCAAAAGGAAAGTTTATTAGAAAAGGGGTAACACTCCACAGAGTGTAGTCTCCTCTCAGAGGCAGAGAGGGAGAGGGACAATGAGAAGAACAGAGAGAAAAGGCACTGAGAGGGACCCTGAGTGTTCTGGGAATTCAGTTTATATATCATTCTTTAGTTCCTGTGAGTTATAGTTTAAAAGACTTTGTTAACTCATTTCCTTTGATATGGATGTATAGTGAGGAATGGGAATAGTATGTAGCCTGAAAAGGTAAGAATATGTAGAGTGAAAGGCCTGCTAGCAGTTCCCAGCCTTTAATCCATAGGTTCCCCATGGTTTTAGCCGTAGGTAATGAATCTGTTGGTTCCTGTTTCCCTTCCACGGATGTGGGGAAATGGGTTGTTAGCAATCCCAGTAGAAATCTTCCTTTGTTCTGAAGGTGTCTTCCTGGCCTGGCTGCAGGGCTGATCAGCATATTGCAGTCTCTGAATGTAGCTTGATTAACATTTTTAATTCTCTTGCCTCCTCCCTACATTAGACACACTGGGGAGTGGAACCATGGCTGTTGCAATCTGTTAGACTAGAATCCACTTTGGGATGAAGTAAATACTGCTTAGCAGTCGGACAGATATAGGTCACTAGCATCCTGTTTTGATCTTTTCTTTGCTCTCTGATTTTAAAGATGACAACCTATCTGATATATACACATAAGGAGCTTAAAATAGGACTTTTCTCACTTCAGTAAATGTTAATCAGCAGAATAATGCCTGTTCTGTAAATGAGTCGAGAAAAAATTGCCCAACAGATATTTCAAAGTCTCAGTAAAATCAGTCAGCTTTTGGCAGATCCACTCTCCTTGTCAGTAAATACCTTTGAATCAATATTACAGCACCTTGAGAATTACCAGGGAACCTTACACTGGTATGATTGTAAACTTTTAGATGGGAGGTTAAATAAAATAGAAACCACAAATGAGTGTAAGCTCCATGAGAACAGGAATTTATTTTTGTTTTGTTTACATTGCATCCCCAGTGCCTAGAATAAAGTAGGTACGCAATATATACTTGTTGAATGAATGAAAGACACGAGTAACTTTAAGAAAGAAAAGGAGCAGTTCAGGGAGGCAAAGGATTCACACCCACCCATAGCTCCCAGCAGTGCTCAGACTCCCTTCTTCAAGCCTATCATTCACCCAAGAAAGTATACTGTGGAACAAAGAAGAAAATCCACGATTCAGCTAAAGCCATTTAAACTGCACAGTAAAAGTGGCTGCCCTCTGATAATTGACATCCACTGTCTTCAGATACTGTATAGAGTCATCTCCAGATGTTTTAAGCTATTACCTTAATATTGCACTGTTATAATAAATATCAAAAAACAAAAGCTGCTATGAAATTTCATAAGAATATGGTTCCCTTTTTATCCTGGGAAACAGTGATTTTCAGCAAATAGGACTTTCTCTAAGATGAGCCTCAAAGAACATTGCAAAAAACTCTCTCCTTTAGAAAAGGGAGGGAGTGCTGGAGAGGATGGGAATAGTGATGAGAGATGAGCCCCAAGATTGATCCTTTCAGGGGCTGAAGCCCATGTAAACAAAGTCAAGGGGAATGGACTTTATCAGGGTGGTCAGTGAATTCAGTTCCTATTGCTGCTGTGTCAAATTACCACAAAGTGGTGGCTTCAAATAATGAAAATTCATTATCTTATAGTTCTGGAGGTTGGGAATACCAAAAGGTCTCACTGGTCTAAAATAGAGGTGATGTCAGGGCTTCATTCCTCCAAAGGGTTCTGGGGAGAATCTGTCTCCCTGCCTTTTCCAGCTTCTGGGAGCTGGTTACATTCCTTGGCCCCTGGCTTTCGTCCATCTTCAAAACCAGCAGTGACTTGTCGGCCTATCCAGTCTTTCCCATGCTATTTCACTGTGGCACTGATTCTCCTACCTGGCTCTTCCACATTTAAAGTACCCTTGCGATTGCATTGGCCAGAATAATGCACCATATTCTTAATCTTTAAATTCAGCTGATTAGCAATCTTAATTCCATCAGCAACCTCAGTCCTCCTTTGCCTTGTAACATCATATGTGTACAGGTTCTGCAGAATAGGACATGGACATCTTTGGGGGACTTTCATTCAGTCTACCACAGTGAGGGTGCCATTTAAGTGGGTTTTAAAAAGGGGAACAGTGCCAGCAGGTTCGTGCTCAACCACAGTTGTGCTTAACCACAGTTGCTTTGTTTGCCCCATGGAACAGAAAGGAGGGCCTGAAAACTAGAGGAAGGATGTAGAGGTGAAAGAACCAGAGGATTCAAAAGACCGCCAGGTTTCTGTCTTGGGGCAGAGGGGAGGGGCATGACGGGGCCTTCTCCAAAGAATGACTGGGCAAACTGGACAGGTGTGTATGGCAAGTGGCTGAGACCCAGGATGGTTCTTATCCCTGCCCCATTGCCACACTGCCAAAGCTCATGAGAGCTTGGAAGTGACCGCAGAAGACTTGATGGAGCAGTGGAAGAGGAACCAGGACCGACCCTAACTGACGCCTGACACTTGGCCGTGGGACCAGACAGAGACGATCGTGTGACCCGGTGCGGGTCCTGACAGGGCCAGGCCCTCTTTCTTGGACAACTGTGGGGACCACAAAATGACAACAGACGTTACCATTTCGAGTGAGAATAAAAAGCAGTGTGGCAGAAAGAATGAATCTGGGTGCAGAGCAGTGGATTCTTCCCCAGGGTTAGAGATCTAGGTGTGCCTTTAGAAGAGGGGCAGCGGTGACGCCTCCACAGCAGCCCCCTCCCACTTCTCTCCCCGCCGTGGCCCCGTGAACTAAGAAAGAACTTGGGCGGTGGGTAGGACCTCCGGGTGGTCTGGCCTTAGATCGCCTCTCCCCTCCCAGCCTGCATCCTCACAGCCCCTCTCCCATCAGCGGCCAGGAAGGATGGCGGGCGGGATGGGGGAGGGGGAGGAGGCGGACACTAAGCAGTCGGGGGTCCCCGTGCGCGCGCGCACACACCTCTCACCGAGGGCCGGTCTGTATCCATCCGCTGCTGCTTCCAGCGCGGCTCCATCCGACCTCCGAATCCTGCTCGCCTCGCCCCGCCCCTCGCCCGCGGGACCCATAGGGTCTATGGCATAGACCGCAGAGCCGGAAGCGTGGGAGGGGTCGCCCGCTGGGGGGCCGCGGAGGTCCAGCGAGGCGGGCGGGCGTTAACCCGTGCCTGGCGCGGGGGCTCCCCTGGGTCCCGGCCCCGCCCCCTCCAGGTCGGAACTACGGTGGGCCTGGGAGGGGGCGTCGAGCCCATTCGTGCCGTATCCCTCCGCCTTCTTCCCAACACCCTCGTCGCCAGCGGTTCGTGCCGCATCCTGCGCAGCCCCTGCTCGGCCTCGCACCTCACGCGGGGGCCGGGACGCCTCTCTGTAGTTCGGTGCGCACGGAAGGCGGTGGGAATCCGAGCGAGGAGCTCCGAGCGGAGGGGAGGCCGACCACCGGAGCCCTGAGCCTGCACAGGCAAGAGGGGGTGTGGTGGCGGCGGGGGTGGTCCCTCGATCAGCTTGCAGCCTGGCGACGAGGAGGCGACCCGTTCGGAACCGGTCCCTGAGAGGTGCGCAGCGCCGAGGCGGCGGCGACCGGCGCGGGCCGGGCCCGGCCC
>NW_024356447.1:0-834 GCF_902729225.1 Pteropus medius
CGCAGGATTGAGAGGGAGAGAGCATTAAAACATACGTGCAAGAGAGCAGCAAAGGGACTAGGGAGCTTCATAAAGCCCACGGATGCACGCGAGCCGTCACTTAGCGCCGGGAGGCCTCCCAGGCGGGAGGGGGCTTTTCGCCCTCTTTCAAGGTTCCCCCTCAGCTGGGGAATTAAGGGAGGACCACCGGGAGTTCTGGGTATTGCTGTTTCAACGGAAAGAATGGAAGAGGACTTTGGTTATTCAGCAGTTACTCCTGGGATGGATTCCCACGGAGCACTCTACCGGGCAGACTCTGCTAAAGCATCACGTCCCTCCAGAAAGCCTGGCCTGCTCCGCACAGGTCACGGATAAATAAGCACCTCCAATACGTGCTCCATGTGGTGCTCCACAGCCTCTCAAACTTCCCCAACTAGAAGTGTTGCGATACTTGCCCGTCTTTCTAGAGAGACAGCACAACCCAGAAGGGCAGTTATCACGCCTCTCGGTCAGGGCCTGGCCACCACAGGCACAGGATGAAGATCGCTGGGATGAACGCACACGTACTGCCGAATGACGCCATTCCCGGCTCTGTGAAAATGTCAAGTAGGTTCTTTCTCTGAGCTCTCGGTCAGGCAGCTAGAATAAGAAATAGCCAGCAGATATGTACTGATTATAGTATGCCAGGCACTATTTCGAGAGTGTCGTCTATATTAACTCAGCCAATTCTCACTATGACCCGATGAGGTAGGTGCCACTATTATCCGCATTTCGGAAACAGGGGAACTGAGCCACAGAGTATCTGGCCTACACTCCTGTAGCGGGCAGGTGACAGACACAGGATAAAAGCCCTAG
>NW_024356448.1:0-490 GCF_902729225.1 Pteropus medius
ACCACACCATACTCTGCTTTATTATGTACGGGTGAACCACATTCCTCCTTTGCCAGCAGGCACCCTGTTAGGCTCTGCTAATAGAGGACACTGGAGGACAATGGCAAGGCTGGAGGAGGAAGGAACTCGCTCTTTCCTGTTTCCTGTGGGCTTCTGGTCTGCGCGTCCCATTCCAGCAACGCGTCTTCACCACAGCAATAGCAATTCCCTTCCAGAGCCGCCATTGAATCCAGCTTTTAGTTTTTCCAACACTTGCAAAACCAGTCTCTCTGTGCTCCTTAGAGGTCTGGTTCCCCACCCCAAAAGGCCTCCCTAGAGCTCAGAGACACCAGTACTAGGTGAGTGGCTTCAGACCTTAAGCTCCCAGGGCTGCTTTAAGTTTCTAAGGTTTAATAATTTCAGCCTCTTCCTCTTGTTTCTTCAGCCCTAGGAGAAATGGTTACTTCTTGTAGTTGTTCCCTCCATAACACCTAGAGTTCCCTTTTCAGTC
>NW_024356449.1:0-735 GCF_902729225.1 Pteropus medius
CCCCGCTTTGTCCATCTTCACGTACCACTAAGTATCTCTTCCCTTCCACCGTCCTGGCTGGAGCATCAGCTTCATGAGGGCAGATCTTTGTCAGTCTTAGTCACCGCTGTGTCCCCAGTGCCTCGAACCAGGCCTGGCACAGAGTAGGTACTCAGAAGTGTTTGTTTTAAAAGGGTGGGTGAAGACTCTTGCTTTGTGACGAGGGCACTGCGCACCGTGGCCTCTGGGGGAGAACGAGGCTGGCGCGGGCTCCCTGGGTGAGGAGGCTCCTGGCCGTTTAATGGTTTGCTGAGAGTCTGCTGTGTGCCATGCATGCCCTCTGCCGGGTGCTGGGGACCCGGCACAGGGCACGTGCCCTGATCCAGGTAGACAGACCGAGCCCCGCACTCTGAGGTCACAGTCTGGTGGCAGAGGCAAGCCTGTGACAAGGCGGTTAACATCTGGAGATGATGGGAGATGTGAGGGGGGACGTTCGGAGCGCTGTGCAGACGGGGTCACCCGGATAGAGTACACCAGGCAGGGGCCTCATTCCTGGCCCAGATGTCCCTCATCCCTACCTCGGGGGTGGCTGTGTTCCCAGCCCACTGTGGTCACTGCCATTGCATGGGAGGCAAGAGGTCGTCTCCAGGGAGACATGGGCAAGAGGCCCAGAGAGGGCAGGGCCAGCCAGGCAGGAGAGGGCAGGTCCTCAGCCACCATTCCCTGGGTCCTGGGCAGCCCAAAGACGGGCATTTC
>NW_024356450.1:0-15099 GCF_902729225.1 Pteropus medius
GGTTAGGGTTATGTTTAGGTTAGTGTTAGGTTTAGTTTTAGGTTTAGGTTAGTGTTAGGGTCAGATTTGGTTTAGCTTAGGGTTAGGTTTATGTTAGTGTTAGGGTCAGGGTTAGTTTTTGTTTAGAGTTAGAGTTATATTTAGGATTAGTGTTAGAGTTAGGGTTAGCTTTAGGTTTAGGATTAGAGTTAGCGTATGAGGTTAGAGTTAATGTTAGGGTTAGGGTTAGAATTTGGTTGTAACTTTAATTTTAGCATTATCAAATTCTTAGGTTGGAGTTGAGATTAGGGATTGAGTTAATAAGGTAATAGGATTAGGTGTAGGTTTAGGGTTAGGCTTAGGTTTACGATTAAGGTTAGTGTTAGGGTTTCAGGTTTGGGTTAGGGTTAGGTTATTGTTATGGTTACCGTTAGGGTTCGGGTTAGGCTTAGGTTAGGGTTATGCCTAGGGATAGGGTTAGTGTTAGGGTTAGGGTTTGCTATAGTTTAGGTTTATGGTTAGCATAAGTGGTTAGCATTAGTGTTGTTGCTAGTATAATATTTAGGGTTAGGGTTAGAATTAGGTTTAGGGTTAGCTTCAGTTTTAGGATTAGGATCAGGATTAGGGTTAATGTTAAGGTTAAGATTATGGTTAGGGTTAGTTTTAGAGTTAAATTTAGGGATAGGGTTAGTGTTAGGGTTAGGTTTAGGGTTACTGTTTGGGTAAGGTTTACATTTAGGGTTGGGATTAGATTTAGTTTTAAGGTTAGAATCATTGTTTGGGATAATGTTAGGGTTAGGGTTAGATTTAGAGTTAAAATTAGGTTTACGGTTATGGTTATTGTTAGTGTAAAATTTAGTGTTAGGGTTGGAATTAGGGTTAGCATTAGCTTTTGTTTTAGGGTTTGGATCAGGGTTAGGGTTAAAGTTAGGGTTACATTTAGTGTTAAGGTTAGCATTAGGTTTAGGGATAGTGTTAGGGTTAGGGTTAGCTTTAGGTCCAAGGTTAGGTTTAGGGTTATGGGTAGGTTTAGCATAAGAGGTTAGAGTTAGGATTAATGTTAGAGTTAAGGTGAGGTTTAGGTTATGGTTAGGGTTGCCGTTAGTGTTCAGGTTAGGTTTAGTTTCCGGGTAGGTTTATGTTTATGCTTGGGGTTAGGGTCAGGTTTAGGTTTTGGTTAGCGTTAAGGTTAACCTTAGTGTTAGGGTTAGGTTTAGGTTTAGCGATAGGGTGTGGGTAAGTGGTTAAAGTTAGGTTTATTGTTAGTGTAAAACTTACGGTTATGGTTAGAATTAGGTTTAGGATTAGCTTTAGTTTTTCGGTTAGAATCAAGGTTAGGGTTAGTGTTAGTGTTAGGATTAGAAGTAGGCATATGATAAGCTTTAGCTTTAGGTTAGGGTCAGTTTTAGGGTTAGGATTAGAGTAAGAGTTTAGAGTTTGAATTAGTGTTAGTGTTAGGGTTAGGGTTTAGGTTACTTTAGGGTTAGGGTTATCGTTAGGGTTCGGTTTAGGTTTAATATAGGTTTAGGTTTATGTTCAGGGTTAGGGTTAGTTTTAGGTTAGGGTTAGGATTAGAGTTAAGGTTAGTGTTAGGGTTAGAGTTAGCTTTAGGTTTAGGGTTAGGGTTAGGGTAAGATGTTAGTTTTAGTGTTATTGTTAGTGTAAAATTTAGGGTTAGGTTTAGAATTAGGTTTAGGATAAGTTTAGTGTTAAGGTTAGGATCAGGGTTAAGGTTAGTGTAAAGTTTAAGTTTAGAAGTATGGTTAGCATTAGCTTGATTTTTAGGGATAGGTTCAGAGTTCGGGTAAATGTTTGGTGTAGAGTTAGGGTTAGGATTAGGGTTAGTTTTAGGATAGGGTTAGGGTTAGGGTTATTGATAGTGTAAAATTTAGAGTTAGGGTTAGTGTTAGGGTTATGGTTAGAATTAGGGTTAGGATTAGCTTTAGTTTTAAGATTAGGATCAGGGTTAACGTTAGCAATAGGGTAAGAGTTTAGAGTTAGGATTAGTGTTAGGGTTAGGGTTAGCGTTAAAGTTAAGTTAGAGTTACAGTTACCATTACATTTCAGGTTAGGTTAAATTTAGGGGTAGATTTATATTTAAGGTTATGGTTATGTTTAGGTTAGGGTTAGGGTTAGAGTTAGGGTTTGTGTTATGGTTAGCATTAGCTTAAGGTTTAGGGTTAGGATAACGGTTATGTTTAGTGTTAGGGTTAGGTTAGGGGTAGATTTATGGTAAGGTTAGAGTTAGGGTTAGGGTAAGAGGTTAGAGTTAGGATTAGTCTTAGGGTTAGAGACAGGTTTAGGGTTACGGTTAAGATTAGGTTTAGGTTAGGGTTAGAGCTTGGTTTACCATTAGGTTTAGGATTATGTTTAGAGTTAGTTTTCGAGTTAACTTACGTTTAGGGTTCGGTTCAGGTTAAGGGGTTAGTGTTATGGTTATTATTAATGTAAAAATTTAGATTTAGGGTTAGAATTGGCTTAGATTTAGCTTTAGTTTTAGAGTTAAGATCGGGGTTAGGGATGGTGTTAGTGTTAGGGTCACTATTTGGTTTGGGTTAGCTCTAGTTTTAGGGTTAGGGTTAGAGTAATGGTTAAGGTTAGGGTTAGGATTAGATTTAGGGTTAGGGTCAGGGTTAGGATTACGTTTGGGTTAGGGTTACCGTTAGGGACAGGTTAGGTTTAGCTTAGGATACGTTTATGGTTAGGGTTACTGTTAGGTATAGTTTAGAGTTAGTGTTAGGGTTAGGATTAGTGTTAGAGTTAGGGTTAGTGTTAGGGTTAGAGTTAGGTTTAAGGTTACATTATACTTAGTGTTACCATTACGGTTCAGGTTAGGTATAATTTAGGGGTAGATTTATATTTAGGGTTAGGGTTCGTTTAGGTTATGGTTAGGGTAGAGTTAGGGTTAGTGTTAGGGTTAGCGTTAGCTTAAGTTTTATGGTTAGGATAACAGTTAGTGTTAGTGTTAGGGTTAGTGTAAGAGGTTAGACATAGCATTTGTATTAGAGTTAGTTAGGGTTAGAGAGATAGGTTAGGGATAGATTTATGGTAAGGGTTAGGGTTAGCGTTAGGTTTAGGTTAGGGTTACTGTTAGGGTTAGTTTTAGTGTTAAGGTTCAAGTTAAGATTAGGGTTATTGTTAGTGTAAAATTTATGGTAGGTTAGGATAAGCTTTAGTTTAGGGTTAGGTTCAGGGTTAGGGTTATTGTTAGGATTAGGGTTTGAATTAGGGTTTAGATTAGCTTTAGTTTTAGGGTTAGGATCAAGGTTAGTGTTAATGTTAATGTTAGGTTAGGGTTAGTGATAGTTTTAGAGTAAAATTTAGGGTTAGGGTTAGGTTTACTTTAAGGGGTTATGATTAGGGTTATTGTTATTCTAAAATTTAGGGTTAGGGTTATTGTTAGGGTTAGAGTTAGAATTAGGGTTAGGATTAACTTTAGTTTTAAGGGTAGGATCAGGATTAGGGTTATGGTTTGGGTTAGGTTTAGGCTTTAGGGTTAGGGTTAGTGTTAGGTGTAGGTTAGAAAGTTATGATTGAGTTTAGGGTTAAAGGTTAGGGTTGGGTTTAGGGTTAAGTTACTGTTAGGGTTAGGGTTAGGGTTAGGTTTATGTTAGAATTAGGGTTAAGGTTAGAGTTAGTTTTAGAGTTAGGGTTAGCATTAGGTTTAGAGTTATGGTTAAGGTAAGGGTTAAGGTTAAGGTTATTGTTAGTATATAATTTAGGTTTATGTTTAGAATTAAATTTAGGATTAGCTTTAATATTAGTGTTAGGATCAGGGTTATCTTTAGTTTAAGGGTTAAGTTTAGATTTAGGGTTACAATTAGCTTTAATTTTAGGGTTAGATTCAAGGTTATGGTTAATGTTAGTGTTAAGGTCAGGGTTAAGGTTAGATTTAGAGTTAAAGTTAGAATTAGGGTTAGGTTTAGTGTAAGGGGTTAGGGATAGGTTTAGGACTACGATTTGGGTAGAATTAGCATTAGTTTTAGGGTTAGGTTCAGGTTTATGGTTAGGGTTATGGTTATGGTTAGGCTTCTGTTAGAGTTAGTGTTATGGTTAGGGTTAGGGTAAGGGATTCGGGTTAGGGTTAGGGTTAGTGTTAGGGCTAGGATAAGAGGTTAGAGTTAGGATTAGTGTTATGGTTAGAGATACATTTAGGGTTAGAGTTAGCATTAGGTTTAGGTCAGAGTTAGACTTATTGTTAGCGTTAGGTTTAGTTAGAAGTTAGTTAATTTGAGTTGAATGCTCTTAAGGATGAGTGTTAGGAGTTAGTTGTTAGTGTAAACTTTGGATTAAGGATTAGAATTGAGTTAGGTGCTTTGGATTTGAGTTCGATGAGAAGTCGATGTTAGGGTTAGGAATTCTGATTAGGGTTTGGATTGGAGTTGAGTTATGAATTGATGTTGAGTTGATGTTGTTAGAATCAAGTTAAGTTGGTGCAGTGAGAATTCGGAGCAAAAGGATTTATTTAGGGATTTGAGTTGAGGGAGTTGGATTAGGGTTGGAGTTGGATTGGGTTAGGAGTTGGGATTAGCTTTGATGTTGGGTTAGGAGTTAGCTTTGAAAGTTGGAATGAGGTTAGGGTTAGAGTTATTGTTAGTGTAAAATTTAGAGTTCGGGTTACATTTAGGTTTTGGATTAGCTTTAGTTTTCGGGTTAGAATCAGATTTAGGGTTAGTGTTCATGTTAGGATTAGAATTTGGGATATTATTACCTTTAGTTTTAGGGTTAGGGTTAGGAGTTATGTTTAGTGTTATTGTTAGTGTGAAATTTAGGGTTAGGGTTAGAATTAGGGTTAGGATAAGATTTAGTGTTAAGGTTAAGATTAGGGTTAGGGTCAGTGTTTTGGTTAGGTTTAGAGTTATGGTTACCATTAGCTTCATTTTTAGGGGTAGGATCAGGGTTCGGGTTTATGTTATGGTTAGGTTTAGGGTTATTGTTCATTTAAAATTTAGCATTAGGGTTAGTGTTAGGGTTAGGGTTAAAATTACAGGCAGTATTAGCTTTAGTTTTAGGGTTAGGGTCAGGATTAGATTTAGGGTTACGGTTAGGGTTAGAGATTAAGTTTAGTGTTAGGTTTAGGGTCAGGGTTAGGGTTAGGGTTAGATTAAGTTGTTGGGTTAGGGATAGGATAAGAGGTTAGGGTGGAATTTAGTGTTAGGGACAGTGTTGATGTTAGGATTTGGTTAGTGTTAGGGTTGGTTTGAGTTAAGTTAGAATGAGTTAGGTTTAGGGTGAGGGGTTAGGGTTAGGGTTATTGTTAGTGTAAAATTTAGAATTAGATTTAGTGTAATGATTAGGATTAGAATTAGGATTAGGATTGGCTTTCATTTTAGGGTTGCGGTCAGGGTTATGGTTAGGTTTAGGGAAATGATTACCGTTAGGGTTCAAATTAAGTTTAGTTTAGTGGTAGGTTTATGTTTAGGGTTAGGGTTAGGGTTAGGTTTAGGTAGGATTATGGTTAGGTTTAGGTTTAGTGTTAGGGTTAGGGTTATGTTCAGGGACAGCATTGGGTTTAGGGTAGGGTTAGGTTAAGGGGTTAGGGTTAGGCTTATTGTTAGAGAAAAATTAGGTTTAGAGTTAGAATTAAAGTTAGGATTAGCTCTAGTTTTAGGGTTAGAATGAGTTTTAAGGTTAGTTATAGGGTTACAGTTAGAATTAGGGTTACGATTAGCTATAGTTTTATGGTTAGGATCAGGGTTAGGGTTAATATTAGGGTTAGGGTTAGGGTTAGGGTTGGGCCTTAGGGTTACGGTTTTGGTTAGGGTTAAGGTATCCTTTAGGTTTAGGTTAGGGTTCGAGTTCGGGTTAGAATTACGGTTAGGGTTTGTGTTAGGATTAGGGTAAGCGGTTAGACATAGCATTAATGTTAGGTTTAGTGTTAGTGTTAGGGTTAGTTTAGGGTTATCGTTAGTGTAAATTTTAGGGTAAGGGTTAGAAATAGGGTTAGGATTAGCTTTAGGTTTAGGATTAGGATCCAGGTTATTGTTAATAATAGCGTTACGGTTAAGGTCTAGTTAGTTTTATAGTTAAAGTTAGGGTTAGGATTAGGTTTAGAGTAAGGGGTCAGGGTAAGAGTTATTGTTAGTTTAAAATTTAGGGTAAGGGTTATTGTTAGAGTTAGTGTTAGAATTTAGATTAGGATTATCTTTAGTATTAGGGTAAGATCTTGGTTATGGTTAGGATAGGGTTAGATTTAGGTTAGGGTTAGGGTTACAGTTACGAATTAGATATTGGAGTTAAATGCTTTAAGTTGGAGTTAGGTTAGAATGCTCAAGTTGAGATTATCTTAGTGTGAAGTGTTGAATTGGGACCGAATAGGAGTTGAATGGAATTTGAGATTAGGATCGAATTGAGGATGGGATTGGATTTAGGAGTTGAGTTGAGTTAAGGTCGAATGTACTATTACAATGAGGGAGTTGAGTTATAATTGAATTTGGATTGAGGGAATTAAGTTGGGATTCCGAGTTAATTGAACAAAGGTTTAATTGGGGATTGAATTGGTCAAGGGAGTTAAAATTGATTGGAATTAACTTATTTGAGTTGAAGATCAGAATTGATTTAATGTGAATTAAGTTGGGTTGAGTTGATTTGGGAGTTAAAACAAAGATTGAAGTTAGGTTTATGGTAAGGTGTAAGGGTTAGGGCTATTGTTAGTGCAAATTTTAGGGTTAGGGTTAGAGTTAGGTTTAGTTTAGGGTTAGATTTAGGTTTAGGTTTAGTGTTACAGTTAGGGTTAGCGTTAGATTTAGGGTTAGGGTTATTGTTAGTGAAATATTAGGGTTATGGTTAGAATTAAAGTTACAATTAGCTCTAGTTTTAGGGTTAGGATCAGGTTATGGTTAGTGTTAGTGTAAGGGTTAGAATTAAGGTTAGGATTAGCTTTAATTTTATGGTTAGCATCAGGGTTATGGTTAATGTTAGAGTTAGGACTAAGGTTAGGGTTAGTTTGGGAGTAAAAGTTAGGGTTAGGGTTATATTTAGGGTAAGGGGTTATGTTCAGGATTATTGTTAGTTTAAAATTTAGGATTGGGTTATTTTTAGGGTTAGGGTTACAATTAGGGTTAGGATTAACTTTAGTTTTATGGTTACAATCAGGGCTACCTTTTGGGTTACGGTTATGGTTAGGGTTAAGGTTTGCTTTAGGGGTTAGGTTTAGGGTTAGGATTAGGGTTAGTGTTAAGTTTACAGTTAGGGTTAGGTTTAGTGTTAGGGTTAGGGTTATGGTTCGTTTTAGAGTTAAATTTAGGGTTAGGGTTAGTTATAGTGTAAGGGTTCCTTTTAAGGTTTATTGTTAGTGTTAAATTTAGCGTTAGGTTAGTGTTAATGTTGGGGTTAGAATTAGTGTTAGGATCAGGATTAGGTTGAGTGTTGAGTTTGAGGTTAGGGTTAGGGTCAGGGTTAAGGTTAGGAGTTAGGGATGGGGTTGATGTTAGGGGTAGTAAATTAGAAGTTAGGGTTGATGTTAGGGTTAGGATAAGTTTAGGGTTAAAGTCATTGTTAATTATGCTTAGATGGTCATTGAGGTAGAGTTGAATTCTTTAGATTTACCTTGAGATCAAGGTTAGGGATTGATGTTAAGTGAAAAGGATTATAGTTATGTTGAGTTAGGGTTAGGTACAGTTTGGTAAATTGGAATTAGAGTTAAGAGTTTAGGAGTAAAGTGTCAGTTTAGGTTTATTTGGTAAATTGGTTAGTGTTAGTGTTGACCAGGTTGAATTGAGTTGGGATTAACTAGTTTTAGTGTTAGAATCAGTATTGGGTTAAGTTGGATTACAGTTAAATTTGAAGCTTATCTGTAGTGTTAGTGTTAAGTTAGGGTTAGCTTTAGGTTTAGGGTTAGGGTTAGCGAAAGAGTTTAGAGTTACGGTTAGGGTTAGGGTTAGTGATAGCGTTAGGATTAGCTTTAGTTTTAGCGTTAGGATCAGGGATAGTGTTAGGGATACATTTAGGATTACAGTTTAAGTTTAGGGTTAAGGTTGGGGTTAGGGTTAGAATAAGGGGTTAGTGTTAAAGTTAGGTTTAGGGTTATTGTTAGGATTAGGGTTAGGGTTAGGGTTAGAGTTAGGGTTTAGGTTTAGGGTTAGTGTTAGGTTAGTGCAAGGGTTACCGTTAGGGTTCGGGTTAGGTTTATGTCAGGGTTATGTTTAGGTATAGTGTTAGTGTTAGGTTTAGGGTTAGCTATAGTTTAGGGTTAGGGTTAGAGTAAGGGGTTAGGCATCGTTTTATTGTTAGTATAAATTTAGGAATCGGGTTATAATTAGGGTTAGGATTAGCTTTAATTTTGGGTTAGGATCAGGATTAGGTTTAATGTTAGGATTAAGTTTTGGGTTAGGGTTAGTTTTAGGGTTAAAGATAGAGTTAGAGTTAGGTTTATGGTAAGGTGTAAGGGTTAGGGCTATTGTTAGTGCAAATTTTAGGGTTAGGGTTAGTGTTAGGGTTAGGGTTAGAATTAGGTTTAGAGTTAGAATTAAGGTTAGGGTTAAGGTACGGGGTTAGGTTTAGGGTTAGCTTTAGGTTTAGGGTTAGCATTAGGGTTAGGGTTAGGGTTAGGTTTCGGGATGGGATAAGGTTAGCTTTAGGGTAAGATTTTAGAGTTAGGATTAATGTTAGAGTTAGTTTTAACTCTAGGTTAGATTAGGGTTACTTTTGGGTTTAGTGTTCGGTTTAGTGTTAGGGTCAGGTTAGGATTAGTTTAGGTTTAGATTTTTGGTTATTGTTAGGGTTAGAGTTTGGTTTAGGTTAGACTTAGAATTAGGGTTAGGGTTATCGTTATTGTTAGGGTTAGCTTTAGGTTTAGAGTTA
Organism: Pteropus medius; assembly: GCF_902729225.1. Lineage (NCBI taxonomy): Eukaryota > Metazoa > Chordata > Mammalia > Chiroptera > Pteropodidae > Pteropus > Pteropus medius. The sequence continues at coordinate 8,782 of NW_024356450.1, forward strand.
GGATTAGCGCAAGAGGTTAGAGTTAGTGTTAGGGTTAGTCTTAGTGTTAGATTTAGGATTAGCTTTGTTTTAGAGTTAGGATCAGGGTTAGGGTTAGGGTTACAATAAGGGTTGAGGATTAGGGGTAGGTTTAGGGTTAGGTTTAGGGTTAGTTTAGGGTTAGGCTTAGGGTTAGATTTAAGGGGTTTGCTTAGGGTTATTTTGGTGTTAGGGTTACCATTAGTGATCGCATTAGGTTTAGGTTAGGGATTGGGTTAGTGTCAGTTTTAGGGTTAGCTACAGTTTAGGGTTAGGGTAAGGGCATTGGGTTAGTGTTATTTTTAGTGTAAAATTTAGGGTTAGGGTAGAATTAGGGTTAGATTAGCTTTAGTTTTAGGGTTAGGATCAGGATTAGGGTTAAGGTTAGGGTTAAGGTTAGGGTTAGGGTTAGTTTTAGAGTTAAAGTTAGCATTAGTGTTATGTTTAGGGTTATTGGTAGTGTAAAATTGAGGGTTAGATTTAATATTACAGTTAGGGTTAGAATTAGGGTAGGAATAGCTTCAGTTTTGGGGTTAGGATCCGTTTTAGGGTTAAGATTAGTGTTAGGGTTAGGGATAGTGTTAGGTTTAGGGTTAACTTTAGGTTTAGGGTTATGTTTAGAGTTAGGGTTAAGATAAGTGGTTAAGGTTAGGGTTATCGTTACGTTTACTTTTAGGATTAATGTTAGGGATAGGGTTAGGGTTAGTTTATGGTTAGGGTTATCGTTAGTGTTCGGGTTAGGTTTAGTTTAGGGGAAGGTTTATGTTTAGGTTTTGGGTTAGGGTTAGTGTTAGATTTAGGGTTAGCTTTAAGTTTAGGGTTCGATTTAGGGTAAGGGGTTAGGTTTAGGGTTATTGTTAGGGCAAAATTTAGGGTTAGATTTAGATTGAGGGTTAGAACGAGCTTTAGTTTTCGGGTTAGGATCAAAGTTAGGTTAGTGTTATTGTTAGGTTTAGAATTAGGGTTATTATTAGCTCTAGTTTTAAGGTTAGGATCAGGGTTATGGTAAGGTGTTAGTTTTAGAATTGTCGTTAGTGTAAAATTTAGAGTTAGGATTAGAATTAGGGTTAGGATAAGCTCTAGTGTTAGGGTTAGAATCAGGGTTAGGGATAGTGTTAGGGTTAGGTTTAGAATTATGGTTAGCATTAGCTTTATTTTTATGGTTAAGAATAAGTTTCGGGTTAATGTTAGGGTTAAGATTAGGGTTAGATTTAGACTTAAAATTAGATTTAGGGTTAATTTTAGGATGAGGGGTTAGGTTTAGAGTTATTGTTGCTTTAAAATTTAGGTTTAGGTTTAGTGTTAGGTTCAGGGTTAGATTATGGTTAGTTATAGCTCTAGTTTTAGGGTTAGGATCAGCGTTAGGTTTAGGGTTGCGGTTAGGGTTAGGGATTAAATTTATAGTTAGGGTAAGGTTTAAGGTTAGGGTTAGAATAAGGGGTTAGGGTTAGGGTTAGGATTAGGATTAAGGTAAGAGGCAAGGTAGAATTACTGTTAGGGTTAGGGTTAGGATTAGTTAGATTTAGTTAGGATTATCGTTAGGGTTTGGTTTAGGTTTAGTTTAGGGTTAGAATTATAGTAAGGGGTTAAGGTTAGGTTTATTGTTGGAGAAAAAATTAACGTTAGGGTAGAATTAGGGTTACGATTAGCTTTAGTTTTAGATTAGGTTCAGATTTAGGGATAGTGTTTGGGTTAGGGTTAGAGTTAGGGTTACGGTTAGTTTTAGATTAAAAGTTAGGGTTACGGTTAGGATTAGGGTAAGAGATTATGGTTAGGGTTAGCATTAGTGTTAGCTTTAAGGCAAGAGGTTAGATTTAGGATTAGTGTTAGGGTTAGGGTTAGGATTACGGTTAGTTTAGTTGTGGGGTTACCGTTAAGATTTGTGTAAGGTTTAACTTAGGGCAGGTATATGTTTAGGGTTAGGTTTAGGTTAAGGTGAGAGTTAGTGTTAGGGCTTGTGTTAGGATTACGCTTAGCTTGAGGTTTAGGGTTGCGGTGAGGATAAGGGGTTAGAGATATGGTTATCGTTAGTGTAAAATTTACGGTTATGATTACAATTAAGTGTAGGATTACCTTTAGTTTTAATGTTAGGATCAGGTTTAGAGTTAATGATGTTGTTAAGGTTAGGGTGAGGTTTAGAGATAGGATTAGAGTTACATTTACTTTAGAGAAAAAGTTAGGATTAGGGTTAGGATTAGGGTAAGTGGTCAGGTTTAGGTATATTGTTAGTGTAAAATTATGGTTAGGGTTAGGTTATGTTTAGTTCGAGCTAGGGTAAGTGTTAGGGTTAGGGTAAGAGGTTAGAGTTAGGATTAGTGTTAGTGTTAGGGCTAGGGATAGGGTTAGGGCTATGTTTAGGGTTAAGTTAGGGTAGGGTTAGGGTTAGTGTTAGTGTGAGCTTTAGGGTTAGCATTAGGTTTAGGGTTAGGGTTAATGTAAGGGGTTAAGGCTAGGGTTATTGTAGGTGTACAATTAGGGTTATGGTTAGAATTAAAGTTAGGATTAGCTTTACTTTTAGAATTAGGTTCATGGTTATGGTTAGTGTTAGTGTTAGGGTTAGAATTAGGGTTAGGATTAGCTTTAGTTTTAAAGTTAGGATCAGAGTTAGGATTAGGGTTAGGGTGAAGGGTAGGTTAGGGGTATATTTATGGTAAGGGTTAAGGTTAAGATTAGGTTTAGGTTAGGGTTATTGTTAGGGTTAAGGTAAGTGTTAAGGTTAGGGTTAGGGTTAGGGTTATTGTTAGTGTAAAATTTAGGGTAAGGCTTAGAGATAGTGTTAGGATAAGCTTTAGTTTTAGGATTAGGTTCAGGGTTAGCTTTAGTGTTAGGGTTAGGGTAAGAATTAGGGTTAGGATTAGCTTTATTTTAGGGTTATGATCAGGATTAGTGTTAAAGTTAGCATTTGAGTTAGTGTTAGAGTTAGTTTTAGATTTAAAGTTAGGGTTAGGGTTAGAATTAGGGTTAAGATTTAGGTTATGGTTAGGGTTAGGGTTACGATTAGGGTTAGGTTTTGTTTAGTGTTAAGGTAAGTGGTTATGGTAAATGTTAGAATTAGGGTTAGGTTTAGGGTTATGGTTAGGCGTTAGGGTTAGGATTAGAATTAGTGTTAAGGTTAGCATTAGGGTTGAGTGTTAGTGTTGAATGTTAGTGGGGTTGGGGTTGGGGTTGGGTTGGATTAATTGAATTTATGATAGGTTTAGAGTTAGGGTTACAGTTAGTGTTAGAGTTAGGGTTAGGGTTTGGGTAAGGGATTAGGTTTAGGGTTGTTGTTCGTGTAAAATTAGTGTTAGGGTTAGAATTAAAGTTAGGATTAGCTTAGTTTTAGGGTTAGGTTAAGGATTAGGTTTAATGTTTGTGTTAGGGTTGGGGTTAGATTTAGATTTCAAGTTAGTGTTAGGGTTAGGTTTCAGGTAAGGGGTTAGTGTCAGGGTTATTGTTTAAAATTTAGGGTTAGAGTTATTATTAGGGTTTGGATTAGAATTAGGGTTAGGATTAACTTACTTTCAAGGTTAGGATCAGTGTTAGGGTTAGCGTTAGGTTTATGTTTTAAGGTTAAATTTAGGCTTAGGGTTAGGGTTAGGTTTAGGTTAGTGTTCGGGTTAGGATTTCAGTTAGGGTTAGAGGTTAGAGTTAGGATTAGTGTTAATGTTAGGTATAGGGTGTGGGTTAGGTTAGAGTTAGGTTAGGGTAGAGGTTAGGATTAGTGTTAAGGTTAAGGTTAGGTTTCTGTTAAGTTAGGGTTAGGGTTAGGTTTAGATTTGGGTTAGGATTAGGGTTAGGGTTAGAGTTACTGCCAGGGTTAGGGTTAGCATTAGGTTTAGGGTTAGGGTTAAGTTAAAAGGTTAATCTTAGGTTTATTGTTAGTGTATAATTTAGGGTTAGGGTTAGAATTAAAATTAGGATTAGCTTTAGTTTTAGAGTTAGGTTCAGGTTTATGGTAGTGTTAATGTTAGGGATACAATTAGGGTTAGGGTTAGGGTTAGTTTTAGAGTTAAAGTTAGACTTAAGGTTTGGTATAGAGAAAGGGCTTAGGGTTAGGTTTATTGTTAGTATAAAATTTATGTTCAGGTTAAGTGTAAGGGATAGGGTTAGAATTAGGATTACGATAAACTTTATTTTTAGGGTTAAGGTCAGGGTTAGGGTTTGTTTTAGGATAGGATTACCGTTAACATTCAAGTCAGATTTAGTTTAGTAGTAGGTTTATTGTTAGGGTTAGGGTTAGGGCTAGAGTTAGGGTTAAGCTTAAGGTTTGGGTTAGTGTTAGGGTAAGAAGTTATAGTTAGGATTAGAGTTAGGATTAGGGTTAGGATTACCATTAGGGTTCGGGTTAGGTTTAGTTTAGCGATAGGTTTATGGTTTTGTTTAGGGTTAGGCTATGTTTAGGTTAGGGTTAGGGTTAGGGTTAGTTTTAGAGTTATAGTTAGGGTTAGGTTTCGGTTTAGGCTAAGGGGTTCAGATTAGTTTTATTGATAATTTAAAATTTAGGTTTAGGGGTTAGGGTTAGGGTTAGGGTTAGGTTTATTGTTGGAGTAAAATTTAAGTTTAGGGTTAGAATTAGGGTTGGGATTAACTTTAGTTTTAGGGTAGGTTCCGATTTAGGGTTAGTATTAGGGTTAGGGTTGAATTAGAGTTTGGTTTAGCTTTAGTTTAGTGTTAGGATCAGTGTTTGGGTTAATGTTAGGGTTAGGGTTAGTTTAATTTTAGATTTAAAGTTAGGGTAAGGGTTATGTTCAGGGTAAGGGGTTAGGTTTAGGTTTATTTTTAGTGTACATTTTAGGATTAGGCTTACGGTTAGGAATGTAGTTAGAGTAGGGTTAGAGTTAGGGTTAGGTTTGGGGTTAGGGTAAGTGGTTAGAGTTAGGAAAGGTGTTAGGGTTAGGGTTAGGTTTGGGTTTGGTTGTGGTTAGTGTTTAAGGTTAACGTTAGTGTTAGGGTTGATATTGAGTTTATGGTTAGAGATTGAATAAGGTCTTGGGGTTTAGGGTTGGGTTAGGAGTTGAGCTTAGGTGAGTTGAGTTAGGTTTAGGGATTGGAGTAGGAGTTGGATTTTAGGAGTAGAGTTTAGAGTTGGATTAATAGTGGGGATTGGGAGTTGCAAGGTTAGGTTATGGTTAGGAGTTAGGTTTAGAGACTAGCGTTGGTTAAGGTCAGGTTAGGTTTAGTTTAGGGTTAGATTATGAGTAGTGTGGGGATTGGGTTAGTTTTAAGTTATATAGTTAGGGATTAGGCTTTGAGGTTGGGGTTAGGGTTGAGGTTAGTTTAGAGTTAAAGTTAGGGTTAGGGTTAGGTTTAGTGTAAGGAGTTATGGTCAGGGTTATTTTTAGTTTAAAATTTAAGATTAGGTTATTGTTAGGATTTGGGTTAGAATTAGGGTTAGGATTAGCTTTAGTTTTAGGTTTAGGATCAGTGTTATGGTCAGTGTTATGGTTAGGGTTACGGTTAAGGTTTAGGATTAGGGTTAGAGTTAAGATTACCGTTAGTGTTAGGTTAGGGTTAGGATTAGGTTAGGGTTAAGGTTACTGTTTGGGTTCGGGTAAGGTTTATTTTAGGGGTAGGTTTATCCTTAGGGTTAGGATTAGAGTTAGGTTTAGGTTAGGGTTAGTGTTATGATTAGGGTTAGTGTTAGCTTTAGAATTAGGGTTATTATTAGCTTTGGTTTTAAGGTTAGGATCAAGGTTAGGGTACGGACTTAGGTTTAACGTTATTGTTAGTGTAAAATTTAGCATTAGGTTTAGAATTAGGGTTAGGATAAGCTTTAGTGTAAGGGTTAGAATCAGCGTTAGGATTAGTGTTAGGGTTAAGTTTAGAATTATGGTTACCATTAGCTTTATTTTTATGATTAGGAATAGGGTTCGGGTTAATGTTAGGGTTAAGGTTAGAGTTAGTTTTAGACTTAAAGTTAGATTTAGGTTTAGGTCTAGGTAAAGGGGTTAGGGTTAGGGTTATTGTTTTGTTTAAAATTTAGGGTTAGGTTTAGTGTTAAGTCAGGGTTAGAATTATGGTTAGTATTAGCTATAGTTTTAGGGTTTGCATCAGGTTTAGCTTTAACATTACAGTTAGGTTAGGGATTAAGTTTAGTGTTTGGTTAGGTTTAGGATAGGGTTAGAATAAGGGTTAAGGTTTAGGGTTAGGGTTAGGATTAGGGTAGGTTAGGGTTAGGATTATCGTTAGGGTTCAGTTATGGTTTAGTTTAGGGGTAGGTTTAGGGTTAGGGTTAGGGTAAGGGGTTAGTTTTAGGTTTATCGTTGGAGTAAAACTTAAGGTTTGGTCTAAAATTAGGGTTGGGAATAGCTTTAGTTT
>NW_024356451.1:0-484 GCF_902729225.1 Pteropus medius
ACAGCGTACCCAGGGATGCTTTGGCCGCTCCGTCCATGGCGGCCGTCACCCGCTAGAAAGAGTTCAGTTGGGAGACACTGCAGAGAGCTGTGGGTCTGAATTCGGCCTCCGTGTATCAGGAGCTTTGCCATCAGCTCTTTGAGCCTTTCATTGCTTCATTTTGAATGCACCCAGAGGGACCATGACGACCATCCCAGGCCGAAAGGTGAGAGAGGGGGAGGTGTCTGCTTCCGTCCTGAAGTCTGATTTCCACTGCGGAAAGCGGGAAGGAGCCGAGGCCTGAGGAAGGAACCCCGGGGCCTCTGGGATGAAAAGAGATCATGCTGAATTGTGGCTCTGGAACGCCCGGTGTCCACACTGCGGGGAGGTGGAGGTGCTAGCAGCGGCCTCTCTTCTGTGCTAGACCATGGGTCCACGCAGGTTTCCTTCGAAAATCCACCATATACATATATATGCATATAGATGAATATATATATGCATACAT
>NW_024356452.1:0-1639 GCF_902729225.1 Pteropus medius
CCTGGGCAATGAATGGCTCCAGAGATGCTGGAAAGTGTTGCGAGGTCAGCAGGTGGAATGTTCCAGAAGCAGGATCCTGCAGCTCATATGCTCGAGTCCCCTGAACCCTAATCCCAGCATTATTCCAGGCTGACTCTGTTCTTGTGAGCTACATGCTCAAACCCCACCTTCATTCTACATAGCGACTGTCACATGATCTGGCAGCTACAGTGAGACCTGCTCCCCAAACCATCTGTGAAAGGGAGAGGGAGAGAAGGGGGGATGGGAGGAAACGACATTTAGTCTGAAACAGGAGGGAAAACACAGGCAGGTCGGACCAGGAGCAGCGCCAGCCCGGGCTCAGGCAGGAACTTAGACAGACGGCAAGCAGGTGCCCAGGGAGGGACGAGTGCGTCTGGACGCATCTGATTGACCAGTGAGTTTCCATCTTGCAGGCGCCACACTCAGGCTGATGACTAGAACAGCTAGAGCTGGCAAAGCCCCTTCCCAGCTCACCGGGCAGCTGCCGAGGACGGACAGACAGCAATGGGGAGATGGATTCGCCGTGCCTTCGCGGGTCCGCCTCACGCCTGTGACTGACCTTTCTCAGTGGCCAGGTGATGGCTGCTCAGCGCTGCAGATGACCGACTGGCCCGAGGAGGACAGATTTGTGAGGGACGCGGGGAGAGGTCTTGAAACACCTCCATCTAATCTGCACGCGACCCCCGTCCTTGCTTCTGTGCTCTGCTGTCACGATTTCCAGCTCTTGATGTTTGAACCACGGAGCCTGCACACTCCGTGGCCGGTCTCAAGTACCCGATTTTCCGTTTCGAGTCTGCAGGGGCCTCTGACGCACTGGGTCCCCTTCTGCACGACCCCAGAGCTGGGGGTGGGGTGACCTGCGTCTCTGGGCCTGAAGGACATAGAAGCTGAAGTTGGAACCGGAGGAGGAGCCTGACGGTGCATGATATTGACAAGCCTCACACTGGGCCTGGCCGGCCTGCAGAAGGTTCCACGTCTGGTCCTGAAGACCAAGGACACGCAGCATGGGACACTGGTGCCCAGGAGGGCTGGGACAGACAGAGGACTTCCCACCTGAAGGCCTGTGTTCAATGGGTTGGACACTTGGGGTCAAGGTGAAGGGAACCCTTTTCCCAGTGTGAAATGATCCCTCAGTGACGTCATCATCGCCCTGGTCGGCTCGGGAACAACACACTGTGTGGACATGAAGCCAGGCTGTGTCTGTGTCTGCTGGGAACTCAAGCTAATTTCCGTGGAGATGATGAATTTTTGTCTAAATGCAATCATGAAATAATTTGAAAGAAGGGGTGCACGAGAAAAGAAATGAGCGAAAATGAGTAAATTTTAGAAAAACGGCTTCTACCAGCCGCAAAGACGTTTTGACGGTCCTTCTCCCAAAGCATCGGTCTCCAGATACACTGGTCCCTGGTGTCACTCCGGCGTCGTGTGTGGCTTCAAGCACCTTAACCAGAACTTCCCAGAAGCACCTCACTCTCTTAAACGTTGAGATGCTTCCTAAAGAGGGATTGTTTTAACGGGCAGACACTTTAAATGCCCTTTTACAAGATGCCTGAGCAAAGCCAATTTATAGAGGTAGAAACCCTATCGCTGGTTGTCAGCGGTGGATGAGCCATTCATC
>NW_024356453.1:0-318 GCF_902729225.1 Pteropus medius
GGCGGCCCAGAACCCTGCAAGAATATGCAGAGACGAATGACACGTAGTTTGTACCTCTAGGAGCTCAAAGTGTCAGTGAGTGCTCCTCCAACTTCGCCACCCCAGTACCCGCAGATGACCAGCATGGCCCACAGAGCCCCAAGGCCCCGGGAGGGCTGTGCATTTGCCGCAAGTGAGCCTTTTCTCGGAAGTCTGCGATTCTGGCTCAAAATGGATGTCACCAGAGAGCTTTTCGCCAAAGCTACCATATACATATATATGCATATAAATATTCATCTATATGCATATATATGTATATGGTGGATTTTCGAAGGAAAC
>NW_024356454.1:0-755 GCF_902729225.1 Pteropus medius
GGAAGCCCCCCGAGAACGGCGCACACCGTCCCTGGGTCTGTCACTGTTTCCGAGAAAACACCCCGAGGACAAGGCTCCCGGGACAAAATGTCCTCAGTCAGGAGACCCTGAAGCCGGGAAGTCCACGGACACGTGTGGGAGGAGCTCACGTAAAGGCCCTGAGAACCGGCGCTGCCGCCCAGCCTGTCGGGGGCTGCGCCCACGGTCATTCCCACACCCTAGTCGGGAGAGGTACTGTCACCCGCACTGACACCCAAGGGTGCGAGGCCCGGCTGCCCCAGGCTGCTGGGATGGAGGCGAAGCTTGTTTCCTTCACCCGTTTTCCAGCGACCTGGCCACGTCCCGTCAGTGGCAACGGGACAGAACATCAGAAGGATGGGCAGCCCAGCTCCCAGGAGCCCCGCCACCCCTGCCCCCTGCTCACCCAGGCTGGGGTCACCACCTGGCTCGCCCGGTGGGACAGGAGTGTCCCCCTGGGCAGTGGGCAGCTCCTCCAGCAGCCCCGGTCTGGCAGCCACCATAGCGAGGGCAGTGCTCACCTCACACCCGCGGAGCCCGTCTCCCAGCTCAGCCTTCTGGGAGCCCCGGAGAGGAGTCGGGCATCAGGCCGGGCCCCTTGTGGCAGCAGCCCCGAGTCCGGATGTCCTTGGGCTTGGCTGGGGTGGGGCTGTGTCTTGGGCTGCATGTGGCCTGGCGTTTGCTTTGGCTCCTGTGGTCTGGCTCTGCTGGGGTTTCAGGGGAGTGAGCTGAGAGTC
>NW_024356455.1:0-518 GCF_902729225.1 Pteropus medius
CCTGAAGTCCTTGCAAGATTCAGGTGAGACACTGACTCTTAGAACTCGGTTTCCCCGTTTGTAATGCCAGCAAGAACCATCACAAACCAACTTGTGAGGAGGATAAATACGCAGACGAGAAGGTGCTCAGATCAGTATTTCCCAAAGTTTGTCACTATTCTGTGGGAAGTTACATAAGTGCCATGAGAATATTTGCTGCAGGACTTATCAGAACCTTGACTAGGTAGTCACTGTGAGTCTCCAGGAAGGGAGCAGAGCAGGAAGCCTTTTCCAGACTTATTTAAATCCATTTTTTCCTGACCAGTGTTTTGGGGAACACTCTTGGAAACCAGACCTGGCAGCTCGGGATCAGAGATGATGCGCATGTGATGGACAGAGGCAGAGGGCCAGACCCAACAATCAGATACTCCCTTGGTTGGCCCTTTACCTGCCAGCAGGTAGGTGTCCTCTCCGGGGCTGATGGGCTCCTCCCCTCGGAACCAGCGGACCCTTGGGGGTGGGATGCCCGTGGCTTCACA
>NW_024356456.1:0-1424 GCF_902729225.1 Pteropus medius
GGGCCCCGGCATTTTCCATGGGCATCCGGCACTCCAAACGGGCCACCACCATGGCCACAGACACCTGCGGACAGGGCCTGGGCCGGGCCTCGGTTGCCCCACCCTGAGAGGTGGGGCGTCGGCGGGCCCCTCCGGGCCTGGCTTTGGCTGAAGCGGGGTTTGGAGAAGCTGGGGGCAGGGGGGCGTCTCCTTCCTTCCCCCTTTTCTGAAATGTTGAGGCCCTTCTAGGCCACCTGCTTCCTCCAGTCCCCGGGCTGTGACCCCACGGTCCTGTGCGGGGTGAGCCTCCGTCCAGCGCCCCAGTTTCTTCTCTCCTGGCCACGCCAGGCCAAGCCAGGCCAGGATGAGAAAGGGACACCCCTGGCCCTCCCCAGTGGCTGGCCGGAGACGGAGCTTCCTGTGTCCTAGAACTCGCTGTCCACGCTGCTGAGGCCTGGGTCCCCGACACAGCTCAGGTTTCTGCCAAACTTGGGCCCTTCCCCGCTTCTCATGGAAGCACAGCTGTCTGCCCTGGTCCCAGCCCCAAACCAGGCTGGGAACAGCCCAGAGCCCCTCCGCTCCTGCCCACCTGCTGCCTACTTGCCAGTAAATCTCTGTGGCACCAAGAGCTGTCAGCATCACACGTGTGTGTCCATTCACCCGTGGTCAGTTTACGTCACAGAAAGGTCTGAAACGCTGCTCTCAACACCCAGAACCCCAACTCTGCAGCCCCTGGGGGCCTGCATGGGACCAAAGGAAGGGTCCAGGGCTTGGAGGGGCCAGAGGCGGAGCCAGGGCTGTAAGTGGTAGGAGCCAGGTAGGCTTCTTGGAAGAGGGGACATCGAAGCTGGGATTTGAAGGATGTATAGAAGTTTGATGTGTTCTAATATCTATCAGTAGGTACCCTGCAATGTTCCAGACATTGATTAAGATCACTCAAGCTTCACAGCAACTCAGGAAGCAGGCGATGTTTGCCGAGACAAAATGGGGCTTTGGAGAGACTGGACACTCGTCCAAGGGCCATGAGCCCGAGTGTTTGATGCCAGGGGTTGAATCCTGGCCACTGGGCTCTGTTCCTGCCATTTTTCCCTAGGCACGGGAAAGAAACACACGGATGGTGTCATGTGACGAGCCCTCTGTGCGATGACACCTGGGCCCAGGCCTTAAAAGCTCCCTGACCCAGAAAGGCCCTGACCCAGGACCTCGGAAGGGACAGATACCATCAGGCGTCCTGGAGGAGACAGCTGGGCAGGACAGGATGCGGAGGGCCCGAGCGGATATTAGCTCCCTCCCCACTGCCCCCCCCACCTGGGGGTGCCCAAGTCGACTCAGGGACCTTACATGCTCACCTCAAAAGGCACGCGGTCCCCCTAAACACACATGGGGTAACCCGGACGCCCTCCCCACAGAAGACATATCACAAGCTCCCCTCATAGTTCACAGGT
>NW_024356457.1:0-688 GCF_902729225.1 Pteropus medius
TCTGTTCTGTCTTTACTCACGTCCTTCAAATGTGTGCTCGCAACAGCAAACAGCGTGCAGGCGGGCCCCTGCACGATGGGGGGGACCCCATGCACGACGTTTGCGGGCCCTGTCCGTGACATCGGGGACCCCCGTGCATGATGTAGGGGGGACCCCATGTGCGATGTTGGCAGACCCCAAGCGTGATGTAAGGGGAACCCCTGTGTGTGATGTCTGTGGACCCACGTGCATGATGTCCGCAGGTCCCCAGTGTGTGATGTTTGCAAGGTCCTGAGGGACTGCCAAGTGAGGAAGCAGCTCCCCCAAGCTGACGTGCGGGCTGGTGACATCTGAGTCACAGAGGGTGCTCTAGGAGCACACAGTCCCAAGTCCTGCCCCATGGCGACAGTCAGAATTCCAGAGGTCAGAGTCAAAACCTGTATTTTAACCAGTGTCATCAAATGAAGCTAATCCAGAGCAGATTTGGGTCCCACCTAAGCCAGACCTCGGCTGCATGGGACAGCCAGCCAATCCCAGTGGGCTGAAAGTGAGGAGGGACCCGTCCACGCTGGGAGGAATAGTCTGCGGGGGCCGCAGCTCAGGCTCAGCTAGGCCCCAGCGCTGGGCAGGGTCACGGGGATGCAGACGGAGCAGCCTCCAGCTGCCCACGGTTTTTTAATAGGGCGCGGACCGCAGGAGGCAGCGCTGA
>NW_024356458.1:0-432 GCF_902729225.1 Pteropus medius
GGGAATGTGGAGCATTCCTCGGAGTATGTCTTTGCAACTATTGTGAATATAAAAGACATACAGAAATATGCATAAACATCATTTGAAGTTTTAACATTTTATTAATTATAACTATATATACGGTGTGAATAGACTTAATACGATAGAACTGTGCATTTAAAAATGATTAAAGTGGGCATTTTCAGATTAGGTATATATTCATCATAATCAAAAACACTATACACACACACACACGCACACACAATATATATATATATATACAAGTATTTATATGAATGCATACTTATCTATTTATTTAAAATATGAGGCTCTGGCTACAAATTAAAGGATAACTCTTGAAACCCCACCAACTGGCACATGTTGAAGCTTGAATTGTTAAGAAATATAAAATAATTCCTCAATAATCAACAGCAACAACTACGACAAAAAAAA
>NW_024356459.1:0-978 GCF_902729225.1 Pteropus medius
TGTTTTTCAAGTATGGATTCAAAACCTATGCTGACTTTCCATCAGCTTGATTAAAAGCCCTTTTACTTCGTTCTGGGAAAACACATCTCGTCTGGCTTCTATATGCAAAGCAGTATTTCAGACTTTTCCTTCGATTTCCCCCTGGTTATGGGGTCATCGCTTTTGCTTATTGGCCTTCTAGAATTTGGGCCATAAGTAAAATCATGTGCAAAAAATTCTCTGCAACATAATTTCTCTAAAGTTTTCACCCCAACAGAATTGAAACTATAAGTGACACACTGTGGTTGAGTCAGTGGCCTTTGATCTGTGTAGATGAGAGAACAGTCCCTGGGCCGGGACAGTGGGGACGAGGAGCAGAGGACAGGACAGTGGGGGGTCCCCAAGAAGGGGCTTCAGGTTCCTTCCTGGAGAAGGTCTAAGGAAGTTCCCAACTTAAAAACAGAAAGTCAGCGCCCTGGAGAGGGGTGAGGCGCCTTGAGCTGCATTTTCCAGGTGGAACTTGGAGCGGTCGCCCACCTGGGCGAGACCCCAGGCCGGCTCGCACGGAGTGGTCAAGGAGAAGAGGCTGGCTCTTGTCTGCACGTCAGCAGAGGGCCCGCCTCTGCCTGAAGAGTCCCCTCCGGCTTCCAAGTGGGGAGAAGAGCTGGGTTTTCCCCCCATGTCTGCACCGGACGCCCAGAAGAAGTCGCTGAGATCAGTGTGGCCTTGAGGGAAGCAGGACGAAGGATGGTATGGGTCACCCATACCTTTGTGACCGAGGGTGTCAGGCTGTCATCCGTCTCAGTGGCTCCTGACCTGACCCGCAACCCAGCGTGCCCCCACCTCCAACACTGCAGCCTGCAAGTTCCTCCAGAAGTGTAGACTCTGGCCGGGCATCCTTCGGGGCGGCCGGCACTCCGCTTTCCCCTTCAACGGTCTCTTCCTAGGAAAGTTCAGCTTCCTGGAGCCTCGGGGTCTGACAGGGGTGACCTGCTGTGT
>NW_024356460.1:0-783 GCF_902729225.1 Pteropus medius
CGGGGCCTCTGGGATGAAAAGAGATCATGCTGAATTGTGGCTCTGGAACGCCCGGTGTCCACACTGCGGGGAGGTGCAGGTGCTAGGAGCGGCCTGTCTTCTCTGGTAGACCAGGGGTCCACGCAGGTTTCCTTCGAAAATCCACCATATACATATATATGCATATAGATGAATATATATATGCATATATATGTATATGGTAGCTCTGGCAAAAAGCTCTCTAGTGACGTGCGTTTTGAGCCTGAATCGCAGACTTCCGAGAAACCGCTGACTTGCGGCAAATGCACAGCCCTCCCGGCACCTTTTGGTTCTGGGGGCGATGCTCGGTCATCTGCGGGTACTGGGGTATCGAAATTGGGGAAGCACTCACTGACACTTTGAGCTACTAGAGGTACATACTGCGTCTCATTCGTCTCTGTATCCTCTTGCAGGGTTCAAGGCCACCCACAGACAGTGTACCCAGGGATGCTTTGGCCCCTCTGTCCAATGCGGTCGTTACCCGCTGGATAGAGGTCAGTTGGGGGACACTGCAGACAGCTGTGGGTTTGAATTCGGCCTCCGTGCCTTAGGAGCTTAGCGATCACCTCTTTGAGCCTTTCATTTCTTCATTGTGAATGCGTCCACGGGGACCATTACGACCATCCCAGGCAGAGAGGTGAGGGAGAGGGAGGTGTTTGCTTTCGTCCTGAAGTCTGATTTCCACTGCGGAAAGCGGGAAGGAGCCGAGGCCCTCGGAAGGAGCCCCGGGGCCTCTGGGATGAAAAGAGATCATGCTGAATTGTG
>NW_024356461.1:0-597 GCF_902729225.1 Pteropus medius
ATAACCTAACTCTAACCCTAAACCTGACCTAACCCTAACATTAACGTAACCCTAAATCAAACCCTAAACTAGCACTAATCCTAACTCTAAACTCTTTCCCTAACCTAAAGCCTAAGCTTAACCATGACAGTAACCATAACGCTAAGACTACCCTAACACTAACCCTAACCCTAAACCTAACCCGTATCATAATCCTAAACCTAACCCCAAACCTAACACTAATTCTATCTCTAAACTCTTACCCTAATCCTAACAGTAACGCTAAGCCTAGGCCTAAACCTAACCTTAACCCTAACCCTAAACCTAACCATACCCCTAACCCTAACTCCTAATCCTAACCCTAAACCTAACTGTTACCCTAACTCAAACTATAATGATCAACGTAATGCTAACCCTAACCATAACCCTAAGCCTAACAACCCAAAGACTAACAACAACACTAACCCTAACACTAACCCTAACCCTAAATCTGAACCTAAACCCAACCCTAACTTTAAACCCTATCCCTAACCCTAACCCTGAACCCTAACCCTCACCGTATCCCTTACTGTAACCTAAACTTAAATCTAAACGTAACCGTAACCCTAACACTAACAC
>NW_024356462.1:0-391 GCF_902729225.1 Pteropus medius
GAGTAGGGTCTTGCGCAGCACGTGACAGGTCCTCACTGTTGAAGGAGAGAAGAAAATCAGCAAGAATCCAGCCTGGTCCTGAGCCCCACCTAATAGCCACCTAACGTCACCCCCAGTAGCAGCACCCCACTTCCTGGAGGAGAGGCTGAGGTCCCGTGGCTTAGCCCAGTTGCCTGTGACGCCCAGGCCCTGAACCTCACGGGCTGCGGCCTGCCCATGTGGCACAGTGTGGGACCTGCCGTTGACACGAATTCCACTCCCATAGGCCACACTCACCCAGGGACGGGGAGGGCAAGGCAGGACTAGCCCGTCGGCGACTGAAGAAACGGGGCTCCCGGGCGTGAAGGACTCACGGAGGAAGATCACGGTGGCTCGGCTCCCACCCGAGAGG
>NW_024356463.1:0-419 GCF_902729225.1 Pteropus medius
TTATGTATATATGTATGTGAGCATGTGTGGTTGTTCATAAGCATACACTCAAAATAAAGATTAAAATTTATATTAGGCTAGATTTTATATTAGGCTAAATGGCTTCAGCAATCTAGTTGGGGAGTTGGGGCACTATTTATGGCCACTTTGTTTGCATAGACGTAATTAATTAATTAATTAATTTTTTATTATGGTGACATTGGTTAATGTAATCCAGTAAATTTCAGGTGTACAGTAAGGCATATATATATATGTACACACACACACACACACACACATATATATATATATATACACACACATTATATTTTTGTATTTTATTGTGTATTCACCGCCCATAGTTAGATTTCTTTCTGTCACCACATATTTGACCCCTTTTACCCCATCTACCTTCCCCCTTCCCTCCTTCTCCCCATCCT
>NW_024356464.1:0-548 GCF_902729225.1 Pteropus medius
CGCCGCCCGCCCTCCGCCCTGTGCACTCTCCCATTTTCTGCCCCACTTGTCCCAACCTCCTCCTCGAGGCCACAGATGCCCTCCCTCCCCTTGGGCCTCCTCTGGAGGCTGAGGTCTCACTCGGGGTCCCCTCTCGGTGGTGCCTGGCGCTGGCATGGGGAGGCCCAGGTCGGTCAGGCTAGGGCTTGCAAGTCAACCTGTGCCTGAGGGGCTCAGCCACTGAGTGTCCCTCCCTGCTTGTGGTGGCCGTCAACCCCTCCCCATGGGGCCTTGCTCTTCCCCAGAGTGAGGGCCAGTGGGGCAGGGTCTGCTGGGGGCTCCTGCAGTGGGAGGCCAGGGTCTCCTGCTGCCACCCCACCCTGCACTGTCCGCCATTCTGAGCACCCGGTGCTCCTCCCTGATGTCACGTGCCATCCCCCATGTCCCACAAAGTGGTCTAAAAGCCAGACCAGACCAGGAACCTTCAGAGGGCCACAGAGAGGGGCCGGGAGGGGGCGGGAGGAAAGAATCTTAACGTGGAGCCCAGGCTGAGGTCTAGGTGAGATGGC
>NW_024356465.1:0-409 GCF_902729225.1 Pteropus medius
CAAAACAAGACCTCTGATTAAGCTTGTATTAGTTTTAGCTAATATATATAGCTATATATATATAATATATTTAGCTAATATTTTTAGCTAATATATTTAGCTATATATATATAATTTATATAATTATATTATATTTATATATATATAATATATTATATATATATATATAAAAACCAGAAGTGAATTCTGGCTTCTTTTACAAGAATGCAGAAGAGAGAAACTAGTAAAAGCTAAAAGAAAATGAATTGAAAATAGAGTTAAGAAAATAATAGAACTGAAAAATTTGTTATTACTAATCAAAAAGGAATTGACCCATTTTTCTTGAATGCTCTTGCAAAAGAAGTCATAGTAGCTCTATGCAAAGCTAAAAGCAGAAATATGGAAAGGCTGACTCTTGCTTGTGGTGGGG
>NW_024356466.1:0-837 GCF_902729225.1 Pteropus medius
ACTTCGAAAAATGAAAAATGTAGGTATTAGCTATGAAGAATGACATTTCAAGGTGTCAAAATTCTTTTAAAGTAGCAGTTTTCAAACTAGACTTGGGGAAGGCAAGGGGGGCGAGCAGGTGGGTCGTCACCCCTTATGTCCCTTAGGTTTAAATCACAACAGTTACTTTTCTAAACTTTATACTAGAACTTCCACACGAGACTCTGATAAAAGAGTTCACAGCTGAAAAACCAAAAAGCGGAGGAAAACCACTGTTGAAACCTCTTTTAACATCTATCTCTTATAGCTCATTTTTAACGGCAATTTGAAATCGAAGGTGATATACCATTTGGTGCCTTGGATATGTTTTAGTCTTCAATCGCCAAAAAATAATGGCAACTAAATAAATACAGTCTATCTGGGATTATCATCAACTAGCATCAGGCCCCATCCCATTAAAATGTAGATTATTTCCACAAAATAACTTGAACCCACTTTCCTACAGAAATTATGTATTATAGATTCATCTTATACATGGCCTTTCAAAAAGGTTCTCTCATGAGTCCTTTAGTTTGAAAAGATAATTAAACCTTCGCTAGACAATGTAATGTTTCAGAATTTCTATGCTTATGAAAACTGCTTGGTTTCCAAATCACATTAATGTCTCCTTTGACTATCTTATATCTAACAGACTTAAGTAGGTGAAAAGACAATAGAAATATCATTTACTGACGGTATTATCACTTATTGATATTGTAAAAATATCAAGGTACAATGTGAAAATGTTTTTTATATATGAGAATTGCTCATTCTTCTTTTGTTAATAAGTTAAAATCTATAATGTTAATTTTGGTGCTT
>NW_024356467.1:0-8408 GCF_902729225.1 Pteropus medius
GACGTGCACTTTGAGCCAGAATCGCAGACTTCCGAGAAAAGGCTCACTTTCGGCCAATGCACAGCGCTCCCGGGGCCTTAGGCTCTGTGGGAGATGCTCGGTCATCTGCTTGTACTGGGGTACTGAAGTTGGAGGAGCACTCACTGACACTTTGAGCTCCTAGAGGTACAAACTACGTCTCATTCGTCTCTGTATCCTCTTGCAGGGTTCACGGCCACCACAGACAGCGTAGCCAGGGATGCTTTGGCCCCTCCGTCCATGGGGGCCGTCACCCGCTGGAAAGAGGTCAGCTGGGAGACACTGCAGACAGCTGTGGGTCTGAATTGGCCTCCGTGCCTTAGGAGCTTTGCGATCAGCTCTCTGAGCCTTTCATTTCTTCATTTTGAATGCGTCCACGGGGACCATCACGACCATCCCAGGCAGAAAAGTGAGGGCGAGGGAGGTGTCTGCTTCCGTCCTGAAGTCTGATTTTCACTGCGGAAAGCGGGAAGGAGCCGAGGCCTTAGGAAGGAGCCCCGGGGCCTCTGGGATGAAAAAAGAGATCATGCTGAATTGTGGCTCTGGAACGCCCGGTGTCCACACTGCGGGGAGGTGGAGGTGCTAGGAGCGGCCTGTCTTCTGTGGTAGACCAGGGGTCCACGCAGGTTTCCTTCCAAAATCCACCATATACATATATGCATATAGATGAACATATATATGCATATATATGTATATGGTAACTTTGGCAAAAAGCTCTCTGGTGACGTCCATTTCGAGCCAGAATCGCAGACTTTCGAGAAAAGGCTCACTTGCGGCAAATGCACAGCCCTCCCGGGGCCTTGGGGCTCTGTGGGCCATGCCCGGTCATCTGCGGGTACTGGGGTGGCGAAGTTGGAGGAGCACTCACTGACACTTTGAGCTCCTAGAGGTACAAACTACATGTCATTCGTCTCTGCATCCTCTTGCAGGGGTCAGGGCCGCCCACAGACAGCGTACCCGGGGATGCTTTGGCCCCTCCGTCCATGGCGGCCGTCACCCGCTGGAAAGAGTTCAGTTGGGAGACACTGCAGACAGCTGTGGGTCTGAATTCGGCCTCCGTGCTTTAGGAGCTTTGCGATCAGCTCTTTGAGCCTTTCATTTCTTCATTTTGAATGCGTCCATGGGGACCATTACGACCATCCCAGGCAGAAAGGTGAGGGAGAGGGAGGTGTCTGCTTCCGTCCTCAAGTCTGATTTCCACTGCGGAAAGCGGGAAGGAGCCGAGGCTTTAGGACGGAGCCCCGGGGCCTCTGGGATGAAAAGAGATCATGCTGAATTGTGGCTCTGGAACGCCCGGTGTCCACACTGCGGGGAGGTGGAGGTGCTAGGAGCGGCCTGTCTGATCTCAAATGTCTAAGGAAAACACAGCCTTTTGTTATAAAAATCACCATATATATATAAATATATATAGAAAGAGAGAGAGAAATCCATAGATACATAGATAGATAGATAGATAGATAGATAGAGAGATAGATAGATAGATAGTTAGATAGGTAGATGGATAGATAGATAGATATAGAGATATCTATAGATACAGATAAAGATATAGATATAGATATATCTAGGGGAGGTCTGGCAAAAAGCACTCTACAGACGTGCATTTTGAGCCAGAATCGCAGATTTCGGAGAAAAGGCTCACTTGCGGCCAATGCACAGAGCTCCCGGGGCCTTGGGCTCTGTGGGCTATGCTCGGTCATCTGCTTGTACTGGGCTACCGAAGTTGGAGGAGCACTCACTGACACTTTGAGCTCCTAGAGGTACAAACTACGTCTCATTCGTCTCTGTATCCTCTTGCAGGGTTCACGGCCACCCACAGACAGCTTAGCCAGGGATGCTTTGGCCCCTCCGTCCATGGGGGCCGTCACCCGCTGGAAAGAGGTCACCTGGGAGACACTGCAGACAGCTGTGGGTCTGAATTCGGCCTCCGTGCCTTAGGAGCTTTGCGATCAGCTCTCTGAGCCTTTCATTTCTTCATTTTGAATGTGTCCACGGGGACCATCACGACCATCCCAGGCAGAAAGGTGAGGGCGAGGGAGGTGTCTGCTTCCGTCCTGAAGTCTGATTTCCACTGCGGAAAGCGGGAAGGAGCCGAGGCCTTAGGAAGGAGCCCTGGGGCCTCTGGGATGAAAAGAGATCGTGCTGAATTGTGGCTCTGGAACGCCCGGTGTCCACACTGCGGGGAGGTGGAGGTGCTAGGAGCGGCCTGTCTTCTGTGGTAGACCAGGGGTCCACGCAGGTTTCCTTCGAAAATCACCATATACATATATATGCATATAGATGAACATATATATGCATATATATGTATATGGTAGCTTTGGCAAAAAGCTCTCTGGTGACGTCCATTTTGAGCCAGAATCGCAGACTTCCGAAAAGGCTCACTTGCGGCAAATGCACAGCCCTCCCGGGGCCTTGGGGCTCTGTGGGCGATGCTCGGTCATCTGCGGGTACTGGGGTAGCGAAGTTGGAGGAGCACTCACTGACACTTGAGCTCCTAGAGGTACAAAGTACGTCTCATTCGTCTCTGTATCCTCTTGCAGGGTTCACGGCCACCCACAGACAGCGTAGCCAGGGATGCTTTGGCCCCTCCGTCCATGGGGGCCGTCACCCGCTGGAAAGAGGTCAGCTGGGAGACACTGCAGACAGCTGTGGGTCTGAATTCGCCTCCGTGCCTTAGGAGCTTTGCGATCAGCTCTCTGAGCCTTTCATTTCTTCATTTTGAATGCGTCCACGGGGACCATCACGACCATTCCAGGCAGAAAGGTGAGGGCGAGGGAGGTGTCTGCTTCCGTCCTGAAGTCTGATTTGCACTGCGGAAAGCGGGAAGGAGCCGAGGCCTTAGGAAGGAGCCCCGGGGCCTCTGGGATGAAAAGAGATCATGCTGAATTGTGGCTCTGGAACGCCCGGTGTCCACACTGCAGGGAGGTGGAGGTGCGAGGAGCGGCCTGTCTCCTGTGGTAGAGCAGGGTCCACGCAGGTTTCCTTCGAAAATCCACCATATACATATATATGCATATAGATGAATATATATATGCATATATATGTATATGGTAGCTTTGGCGAAAAGCTCTCTGGTGACGTCCATTTTGAGCCAGAATCGCAGACTTCAGAGAAAAGGCTCACTTGCGGCAAATGCACAGCCCTCCCGGGGCCTTTGGGCTCTGTGGGCGATGCTCGGTCATCTGCGGGTACTGGGGTAGCGAAGTTGGAGGAGCGCTCACTGACACTTTGAGCTCCTAGAGGTCCAAACTACGTCTCATTCTGTCTCTGTATCTTCAGAGGGGTTCACGGCCACCCACAGACAGCGCGTAGGCAATAGGGATGCTTTGGCCCTCCCGTCCATGGGGGCCGTCACCCGCTGGAAAGAGGTCAGCTGGGAGACACTGCAGACAGCTGTGGGTCTGAATTCGGCCTCCGTGCCTTAGGAGCTTTGGCATCAGCTCTCTGAGCCTTTCATTTCTTCATTTTGAATGCGTCCACGGGGACCATCACGACCATCCCAGGCAGAAAGGTGAGGGCGAGGGAGGTGTCTGCTTCCGTCCTGAAGTCTGATTTCCACTGCGAAAAGCAGGAAGGAGCCGAGGCCTTAGGAAGGAGCCCCGGGGCCTCTGGGATGAAAAGAGATCATGCTGAATTGTGGCTCTGGAACGCCCGGTGTCCACACTGCGGGAGGTGGAGGTGCTAGGAGCGGCCTGTCTTCTGTGGTAGACCAGGGGTCCACGCAGGTTTCCTTCCAAAATCCACCATATACATATATATGCATATAGATGAACATATATATGCATATATATGTATATGGTAGCTTTGGCAAAAAGCTCTCTGGTGACGTCCATTTCGAGCCAGAATCGCATACTTCCGAGAAAAGGCTCACTTGCGGCAAATGCACAGCCCTCCCGGGGCCTTTGGGCTCTGTGGGCGATGCTCGGTCATCTGCGGGTACTGGGGTAGCGAAGCTGGAGGAGCACTCACTGACACTTTGAGCTCCTAGAGGTACAAACTACGTCTCATTCGTCTCTGTATCCTCTTGCAGGGTTCAGGGCCACCCACAGACAGCGCAGCCAGGGATGCTTTGGCCCCTCCGTCCATGGGGGCCGTCACCCGCTGGAAAGAGGTCAGCTGGGAGACACTGCAGACAGCTGTGGGTCTGAATTCGGCCTCCGTGCCTTAGGAGCTTTGCCATCAGCTCTCTGAGCCTTTCATTTCTTCATTTTGAATGCGTCCATGGGGACCATCACGACCATCCCAGGCAGAAAGGTGAGGGCGAGGGAGGTGTCTGCTTCCGTTCTGAAGTCTGATTTCCACTGCGGAAAGCGGGAAGGAGCCGAGGCCTTAGGAAGGAGCCCCGGGGCCTCTGGGATGAAAAGAGATCATGCTGAATTGTGGCTCTGGAACGCCTGGTGTCCACACTGCGGGGAGGTGGAGGTGCTAGGAGCGGCCTGTCTGATCTCAAATGTCTAAGGAAAACAGAGCCTTTTGTTATAAAAATCACCATATATATATAAATATATATATAGAAAGAGAGAGAGAAATCCATAGATACATAGATAGATAGATAGATAGATAGATAGATAGATAGTTAGATAGATAGATGGATAGATAGAGAGATATAGAGATATCTATAGATACAGATAAAGATATAGATATAGATATATCTAGGGGAGGTCTGGCAAAAAGCACTCTACAGACGTGCATTTTGAGCCAGAATCGCAGACTTCCGAGAAAGGCTCACTTGCGGCAAATGCACAGCCCTCCCGGGGCCTTGGGGCTCTGTGGGCGATGCTCGGTCATCTGCGGGTACTGGGGTAGCGAAGTTGGAGGAGCACTCACTGACACTTTGAGCTCCTAGAGGCACAAACTACGTCTCATTCGTCTCTGTATCCTCTTGCAGGGTTCACGGCCACCCACAGACAGCGTAGCCAGGATGCTTTGGCCCCTCCGTCCATGGGGGCCGTCACCCGCTGGAAAGAGGTCAGCTGGGAGACACTGCAGACAGCTGTGGGTCTGAATTCGGCCTCCGTGCCTTAGGAGCTTTGCCATCAGCTCTCTGAGCCTTTCATTTCTTCATTTTGAATTCGTCCACGGGGTCCATCACGACCACCCCAGGCAGAAAGGTGAGGGAGAGGGAGGTGTCCGCTTCCGTCCTGAAGTCTGATTTCCACTGCGGAAAGCGGGAAGGAGCCGAGGCCTTAGGAAGGAGCCCCGGGGCCTCTGGGATGAAAAGAGATCATGCTGAATTGCGGCTCTGGAACGCCCGGTGTCCACACTGCGGGGAGGTGGAGGTGCGAGGAGCGGCCTGTCTTCTGTGGTAGAGCAGGGTCCACGCAGGTTTCCTTCGAAAATCCACCATATACATATATATGCATATAGATGAACATATATATGCATATATATGTATATGGTAGCTTTGGCAAAAAGTTCTCTGGTGACGTCCATTTTGAGCCAGAATCGCAGACTTCCGAGAAAAGGCTCACTTGCGGCAATGCACAGCCCTCCCGGGTCCTTGGGGCTCTGTGGGCGATGCTCGGTCTTCTGCGGAGACTGGGGTACCGAAGTTGGAGGAGCACTCACTGACACTTTGAGCTCCTAGAGGTACAAACTACGTCTCATTCGTCTCTGTATGCTCTTGCAGGGTTCAGGGCCACCCACAGACAGCGTACCCAGGGATGCTTTGGACCCTGCGTCCATGGCGGCCGCCACCCGCTGGAAAGAGTTCAGTTGGGAGACACTGCAGACAGCTGTGGGTCTGAATTCGGCCTCCGTGCCTTAGGAGCTTTGCGATCAGCTCTTTGAGCCCTTCAATTCTTCATTTTGAATGCGTCCACGGGGACCATTACGACCATCCCAGGCAGAAAGGTGAGGGAGAGGGAGGTGTCTGCTTCCGTCCTGAAGTCTGATTTCCACTGCGAAAGCGGGAAGGAGCCGAGGCCTTAGGAAGGAGCCCCGGGGCCTCTGGGATGAAAAGAGATCATGCTGAATTGTGGCTCTGGAACGCCCGGTGTCCACACTGCGGGAGGTGGAGGTGCTAGGAGCGGCCTGTCTTCTGTGGTAGACCAGGGGTCCACGCAGGTTTCCTTCGAAAATCCACCATATACACATATATGCTTATAGATGAACATATATATGCATATATATGTATATGGTAGCTTTGGCAAAAAGCTCTCTGGTGACGTCCATTTTGAGCCAGAATCGCAGACTTCCGAGAAAAGGCTCACTTGCGGCAAATGCACAGCCCTCCCGGGGTCTTGGGGCTCTGTGGGCGATGCTCGGTCATCTGCGGGTACTGGGGTAGCGAAGTTGGAGGAGCACTCACTGACACTTTGAGCTCCTAGAGGTACAAACTACGTCTCATTCGTCTCTGTATCCTCTTGCAGGGTTCACGGCCACCCACAGACAGCGTAGCCAGGGATGCTTTGCCCCCTCCGTCCATGGGGGCCGTCACCCGCTGGAAAGAGGTCAGCTGGGAGACACCGCAGACAGCTGTGGGTCTGAATTCGGCCTCCGTGCCTTAGGAGCTTTGCGAACAGCTCTTTGAGCCTTTCATTTCTTCATTTTGAATGTGTCCACGGGGACCATTACTACCATCCCAGGCAGAAAGGTGAGGGAGAGAGAGGTGTCTGCTTCCGTCCTGAAGTCTGATTTCCACTGCGGAAAGCGGGAAGGAGCCGAGGCCTTAGGAAGGAGCCCCGGGGCCTCTGGGATGAAAGAGATCATGCTGAATTGTGGCTCTGGAACGCCCGGTGTCCACACTGCGGGGAGGTGGAGGTGCGAGGAGCGGCCTGTCTTCTGTGGTAGAGCAGGGGTCCACGCAGGTTTCCTTCGAAAATCCACCATATACATATATATGCATACATATGAACATATATATGCATATATATGTATATGGTAGCTTTGGCAAAAAGCTCTCTGGTGACGTCCATTTCGAGCCAGAATCGCAGACTTCCGAGAAAAGGCTCACTTGCGGCAAATGCACAGCCCTCCCGGGGCCTTGGGGCTCTGTGGGCGATGCTCGGTCATCTGCGGGTACTGGGGTAGCGAAGTTGGAGGAGCACTCACCGACACTTTGAGCTCCTAGAGGTACAAACTACGTCTCATTCGTCTCTGTATCCTCTTGCAGGGTTCACGGCCACCCACAGACAGCGTAGCCAGGGATGCTTTGGCCCCTCCGTCCATGGGGGCCGTCACCCGCTGGAAAGAGTCAGCTGGGAGACACTGCAGACAGCTGTGGGTCTGAATTCGGCCTCCGTGCCTTAGGAGCTTTGCGATCAGCTCTCTGAGCCTTTCATTTCTTCATTTTGAATGCGTCCAATGGGACCATCACGACCATCCCAGGCAGAAAGGTGCGGGAGAGGGAGGTGTCTGCTTCCGTCCTGAAGGCTGATTTCCACTGCGGAAAGCGGGAAGGAGCCGAGGCCTTAGGAAGGAGCCCCGGGGCCTCTGGGATGAAAAGACATCATGCGGAATTGTGGCTCTGGAACGCCCGGTGTCCCCACTGCGGGGAGGTGGAGGTGCTAGGAGCGGCCTGTCTTCTGTGGTAGACCAGGGGTCCACGCAGGTTTCCTTCTAAAATCCACCATATACATATATATGCATATAGATGAACATATATATGCATATATATGTATATGGTAGCTTTGGCAAAAGCTCTCTGGTGACGTCCATTTTGAGCCAGAATCGCAGACTTCCGAGAAAAGGCTCACTTGCGGCAAATGCACAGCCCTCCCGGGCCTTGGGGCTCTGTGGGCGATGCTCGGTCATCTGCGGATACAGGGGTACTCCAAGTTGGAGGAGCACTCACTGACACTTTGGAGTTCTAGAGGTACAAACTACGTCTCATTCGTCTCTGCATCCTCTTGTAGGTCTGCCACCAGACAGCGAGCTGTGGGATGCTTTCTGGCCCCCTCCGCCCATGGCCAGTCACCCGCTGGAAAGAGGTCAGTTGGGAGACACTGCAGACAGCTGTGGGTCTGAATTCGGCCTCCGTGCCTTAGGAGCTTTTGGCTATCAGCTCTCTGAGCCTTTCATTTCTTCATTTTGAATGCGTCCACGGGGACCATCACGACCATCCCAGGCAGAAAGGTGAGGGCGAAGGAGGTGTCCGCTTCCGTCCTGAAGTCTGATTTCCACTGCGGAAAGCGGGAAGGAGCCGAGGCCTTAGGAAGGAGCCCCGGGGCCTCTGGGATGAAAAGAGATCATGCTGAATTGTGGCTCTGGAACGCCCGGTGTCCACACTGCGGGGAGGTGGAGGTGCGAGGAGCGGCCTGTGTGATCTCAAATGTCTAAGGAAAACAGAGCCTTTTGTAATAAAAATCACCATATATATATAAATATATATATAGAAAGAGAGAGAGAAATCCATAGGTACATAGATAGATAGATAGATAGATAGATAGATA
>NW_024356468.1:0-336 GCF_902729225.1 Pteropus medius
GATTTGAATATATATATATATATATATATATATATATATATATATATAATTTTAAAAGGATTTGTGAAAAGCATGACTGAAGATGATGAATTTTTTTTACCAAGCATTTGGTATTGAGAGCACTGTAAGGTTGCTATTTGCCATTATATCTCAAATGAAAAGAAAAATAAATATTTGATGCCAATAAATGTTGGGTGCTTCTCTTTAAGTCATAGCACACCTGTTCTTTTCTTTTATGAAAAGAGAATGATAAATTTTACATGAAAAGGTAATAATAGAATAATAAGTCATTTTAAATTTTTTATCTACAATGATACTTAAATTTTCAATAGGAGA
>NW_024356469.1:0-861 GCF_902729225.1 Pteropus medius
CTTTTTAATTGGGGGGTGGGGGGGAGTAATTTCCTAAATCGTCCTGCGGAATCGCGGCCCGTGTTCAGGGAGGGAGGCTTCGGTCCTTGTGGCCACAGGTCCCCTCTGCCCTACGCACACCTCGGCTTTTGTCTCCCGGTGAGGGTTCCAAGACCAGGTCCTTTCTCCTTAGGACCACAGAGGCCACCCCCAGGGGCAACTTCGCTGGGCGGCCACCCTCCTCCCTCTACTCTGTTTTTGAAAGAACAGACACTGGTGTGTGTTCGCGGGGGACACGACTTAAGAGACAGAAAGCACTCTCGGGGCTCCCAGGGAATGACGAAGCCAAACGAAGGCCGGACTGGGGCAGGAGCGGACAGCAGAGGGGACGCTCCTCCGTGGGCCCGGGGACACGGGGTCGGGGCGGCCGGCGGGCACGGCCGAGGCTGAGAAAGCTCAGGGTTCACGCGCGGCCCGCGCACGTGGAGATGGAGCCGGGACCGACGCCCGTCACAGGCCTTGACCGTGGCAGTGCCCGGCACCCGTGACAGAGAACTCGAGCCGTCCTTCTCGCCACTGTCCCCACGCCCTCGCCTACAGCGCTGGGGCTCTCGGCCGATCGTGCTGGGCCAGGCACGTCCGTCGGCTCGGACCTGGGTGGGCATGCGCGGGGCTATAACGTTGTCGGGGACCCTAACACTCGTGCAAGTGTTGCCGGGGACCCTAACACTCATGCAAAGTCCGGGGGCGCAGGAGAGATCTGCAGCAGGGGTCGTGTCGCCCCAAGGGGCGACAGATTCACAGCGGTTCCCGGGGAGGGGACACAGCGGAGCTGCTGACGAAGGAGCCAAGGGACGTCCTGAAAAACTTACGACGTTGGCT
>NW_024356470.1:0-704 GCF_902729225.1 Pteropus medius
TCTCTCTCTCTCTCGTCCCCAGCTGAGCCCCTGCCGCTCATGGACCTCTGCCGCCGCTCCGTGCGCCTGGCCCTGGGAAAGGAGCGGCTGGGTGAGATCCACACGCTGCCGCTGCCCGCCTCCCTCAAGGCCTACCTCCTCTACCAGTGACGCGCCGCCCAGGACGGCCAGCGCCACAGCCCGCTCACCGCGTCGCCGCCACACCCTGGGCCGTGGCCCGGCGTCCGAGGCCGCGGGACGCAGGCCCTGCTCCCCTCCGCGGTTCCCGGCTGCCTTGCGGGACACAGACAGGACAGCCCTGGGCACGGGCTCCTCCGTCCCCCTTCCCGACGTCGGCGGGAGTGTCCTGCATGCCACGTCACCTCCCCTCCTTGGGGAAAAAGACACGGAATAAACTTTTAGGACACGCGGCGCTGAGCTCTGACCTGCTCTCTGCCCTCAGGGTGACATGGCTGCCCCGCAGCTGCCGGGAGGGGCCGCGGCACCGAGGACAGATACCAGGGGTGCTACGAGGTGCTGGGACGAGGAGCCGGGCCTCGGAGACGAAGCTCAGGACGTCAGAAACGCAGCCCGGACGCTGAGGCGGAAGCCGGGCCCCGCGGCGGTCCCCGCGGCCGGCAGCCCCATCCCCTGTATTTATTCTTTTAACAATAACAAAAGCCATTTATTTATTCCATTTAGAGAGGGACCTTGTTCCGGTCACC
>NW_024356471.1:0-610 GCF_902729225.1 Pteropus medius
GAATTAAAACAATGATAAAATTTTAATCAGAAACCTACAAAGTTGAGTGTGTCATCATCACTTTTAGTACATTTCTGATTCACTGAGATAGTGAGAATTTATAAGTCAGTATATCAGTATTGAAAATTGAGATTTATACTTAGATGCTATATTTATAATTCTTATTATTTTAAGATATTTAATATATTTTAACTATTATAGTTTAAAACATATGATAATTTAAACATTTATTTTTACTAAGTAGTTTAATGCCCTTTTTCTCTGTGGTTTGAGGAGGTATTGAAGCTTCGTAAATATAAACCTACTAAAACTTCTCCAAAGTATTTTTTAAATTAAGTATTTTTAGATTATTGGAGAACTCATGTGATATCAGTTATCCTCTCTTTTTTAAAAAACTTTGTGGTTTTAGGAGGGAGTTATTTAATGTTTAAACAAAGGGATTCAATATATAAATCTAGATGCAAACAAGTACATACTGTTTTATTCCATGTATATGACATACAAGAACAGGAAATATTAATCAAAAGGAAGAGACAAGGGGAAGTCTTCAGGAGTAGTGTACATATTCTTTAATCTAGGAGGAGGTCACAGGGGTATAGCTGTGAACAAA
>NW_024356472.1:0-340 GCF_902729225.1 Pteropus medius
ATATATGTATATGGTGGATTTTCGATGGAAACCTGCGTGGACCCCTGGTCTACCACAGAAGACAGGCCGCTGCTAGCACCTCCACCTCCCCGCAGTGTGGACACCGGGCGTTCCAGAGCCACAATTCAGCATGATCTCTTTTTATTCCGAAGGCCCCGGGGCTCCTTCCTCAGGCCTCGGCTCCTTCCCGCTTTCCCCAGTGGAAATCAGACTTCAGGACGGAAGCAGACACCTCCCGCTCCCTCACCTTTCAGGCTGGGATGGTCGTAATGGTCCCCGTGGACGCATTCAAAATGAAGAAATGAAAGGCTCAAAGAGCTGATCGCAAAGCTCCTAAGGC
>NW_024356473.1:0-974 GCF_902729225.1 Pteropus medius
TCCCTGCACAGCCTGAGCTAAACAGCTCCTTTCTGTGATCCCCTCCATCGTACTTTCCAGCACATTGTACTCTGGTTGTCTGTTTATTAACTCTCCCTCCTGCCTGGAAGCAGAAACAGCTTCAACTTGAAGAAATGATTGAGCACTGGGCTATTTCCAACTTCAACTTGAAGAAATGATTGAGCACTGGGCTATTTCCTCTGTGTAAAGGTGTTAGATGTGATTTTACAGCTATCAGAGCTATTATCATCTGGTCAAGGTATGTTTTCTGCAATCTCATCTAAACCAATGGAACAAAACCCCCTAACAGGGTGAAATCCTGTGAGATCTTATCATCTGGATCACTTAGAGTGGCTCTGTCTTTAGAAAGCTGTCTGCAGAGTACCCATGCAATGATTTATGCCCCTGTGCCAGCCAAAAGCCTACAAGCCAGCCAGCCAAGCTTGACTTCCAAAAACCTTGGATCTGAAAGACTTTCAGCCACTGATCCTCCTCCAATCCTGCAATTCAGTCAGAGGAGGACCACCCGTGTGCCTAGTACTGGGCTTGTCCCATGGACCAAGACAGTCAGAGTTGATTAGTCCCAGAGAGACTGACCCAAGATGAACAAACACACCCAGAAGGCAATATAAATCTGAAACCTACTGTTACTGTTTAGGGTGGGGGCGCTCTTTCCAACAAGTATGTCCTTATCATAAGACGGCTTCTCTCCAATTTCATTTGCCCAGAAAGGTGCTCAAGAAGCTTGGACTCAGAGCCAAGAGAAATATATATTTTTGAAGGATTTTTCCTGCCCAACCTGAGAGAAGCTCCATGAACCAATCCTACCTCGTAACACATGAGATCCCACCAATAGCCACATTTTTAAAATGTTAATATCTACAATTTGGCCACTGTTCCATTTTGTGCTCAGCCTGGTTGCTATTCCATAATATCTAAGGTGATTTTGTATATTTCTGATCATTCCCATTATA
>NW_024356474.1:0-310 GCF_902729225.1 Pteropus medius
CTAACTCTAACCTCTTACCCTGACAGTACACCTAACCCTAACCCTAAATTTTAGTCTAACAATAATCTTAACTTTAACCCCTAACCCCAAAACTAATCCTAATCCTAATTTAACTCTAAAAATAACTCTAAACCAAAACATAACACTAAATCAAACCCAAACCTTAAGTGTAATCCTCACACTAACCCTAACCCAGACCCTAATCCTTATTCGAAAGCTAATCCTGACCTTCATTCTATATCTAACCATAAATTTTACACTAAGAATAACCCTAACCCTAACTCCATAACCTAATCCTAACCCTAAACCT
>NW_024356475.1:0-345 GCF_902729225.1 Pteropus medius
TCGCTAGCCTTTAGACCAGTGATGTTCATTTCTTGACTTGAGCTCCATTGTGATCATCATTAACAAAATGGGTCATACTACAGTTATAGTTCCTGTAGAGTCTAGCACGATAAAATACCTTAGTAGAAATTAATGAGCTTGACAAGCTATGGATTGTCCTATACTGATATCACTGCTCCAGATGGTCAGGTTACTGCACAGCATTTGTGACTGAAAGTCCACTAGACAGCATTTGTGACTGAAAGTCCACTAGACAGCAAAGTGACTGAAAGTCCACTTTTTAAAATTTTGGTCAAAGGAATTCTGTCCCAAAATGTCATTGTCTTGTTCCTTATCCATAGCTTA
>NW_024356476.1:0-421 GCF_902729225.1 Pteropus medius
CACCCCTCTTCATGTCCTAAGGAGGTTTATCAGAGACGCAGCCCCCGGCTCTGTCCCAGGCCTTCTCAGAAGGATCCCCACGCTTGCAACATCCTTCGCCTTTGCGGTGGCCGAGTTCCCCGCGGCGCATGGGCTTCGGCCGGGGCGGCGTCCTGCACAGTGAAAACGTGAAGCGAGCGCGTCTCGGCCTCACGTCTGCCGCCAGCGGCCGCCTCGTCTTCCTTCTTCTCGCGAGAACTGACCCCGACTGTCGCCGACGCCAGCGCCTTCGCCTCGCCAGGCGCGTTCCCTTCGAGACCCACCTCGCTCGGACGCCCGCCCTCTTCCCGCCTGGCCTCGATCTGGCTTAGGTCACCAGGGACGCCCCTGCCGGCGCACGCCCCGTCTCTGCTCTTTTTATGCACGTTAAGTGGATGCATCG
>NW_024356477.1:0-873 GCF_902729225.1 Pteropus medius
TCTTTATGATATAGAAAGCCTCTTAATTCAAGATAGACTTGATGATAGAATATAATATGTTAATTCAATTTCCTTCTAGGATTTTCCTGGAGTTTGCTTCAATTTTATAGAAAAAGCAGAAATAGGTCAGCATCCCATATAGTCTCTAGCTCCTTGGTCATACTAAAAGTAAAAGACAAAAAATTGGGTAACTATATATGATATAATATAATATAATATAATAAATATAATATAATATAATATAATATAATATGTACTATACTATACTATACTATACTATAATATACTATAATATAATATAATATAATATAATATAACATAATATTAATAGATAGCTATCCCTTAAAACATTCCAGCTGCAACTTTTAGAAAAATTTGAATCTATCTCTAATATCAGTTCAGGTTTAAAAATGCTTCCGAGAGTGTCCATTATACTAGTTTAATACTGGGTATTTCAATGCTTTATTTTAAAAATATGTATTGAACACCTGATTTACTTCACGTATTTAACCAGTTAAAAATACAAATTTATACCAGTAGATTTCTCAGGTAATAAAATCAGTAGTTTAGGTAATATATAGACATGTATTGTTTTTAAAAATATTCCTCATTTCACATACTTAACCTCTCTTCATCTCTATTTTGACTCTTATTCTTCACTTTTAAAAAGACATTTGACAGGAATAGAGAATATGGACAGATGTGATTTAAATGGCCCATTAGCAGTAACTATGGAATGTCTACGTAATATAATCTGCTCTGATCACTCACTCTCCCAATCATCCACAAAGACTAAACAGATTTCCTAAAAACTAATAGAACTAATATCATCATGCTGTAGAAGCCTGTTCAAAACTGCTTTATTACCAGAAG
>NW_024356478.1:0-708 GCF_902729225.1 Pteropus medius
AATGAGCTACAATGATGCAGAAATATTCGTAAAAACAAATCTTTCCATGATCGTGATTCTTCAGTAGCTCCCATCTGATTAAAAAATAAACAGAACCTGAAGTCATGGCATCCAAGGACCTCCCTGACCTGCCCCCACCTAATTTCCTGTCAGTACCTCACAGTCCAACCAATGATTCAAGCACTGGAGCCAGAGACTTGAATTCAGGCTCTGGTTCAGCAACTTGATAGCTGAGTAATCTTGGTCTAGTATCTTAACCTCAATTTATATCTTTACCTTGTCCATAAAATAAGTTCGGTAATGTACTTACATCAAAAAGAGTGAATTAAGTGAGATAATGCATATATAAAGGTGTGAGCATGATGCTTAGTACATCCCGGTGTCTTGTGAATGTAAATTCATTACATATATTTTTATATCACCTGTTTCGATGCATCATAATTATTTATATGCTGATCTGTCTCCTACATTTGGACTCTATACTTCTTGACATCATCCAGTTCAGAATCCCCAGATCTTAGCCTGACCCACAGTAAGGTGTTTTATAAATGACCATTCATTGTTCAAATATTTATAAAACACCTTACTGTGGGTCAGGCTGGAAGTTGGAGGCTGCCTTCTTGTGCTCAGGGAGCAGTCAAGATTCTATCTAATGTTTGAAGAAGATTTGGTTTTGTCTTAACTCCGCTTTTAAGGGTAACAGTGTCA
>NW_024356479.1:0-337 GCF_902729225.1 Pteropus medius
TAACTCTAACCCCTAACCCTAACCGTAACCCCTAAACCCAACCCTAACCCTAACCCTAACCCTAACCCTAACCTAACATTAACGGTAACAGTAACCCTAACCTTTAACCTCACACTAAACTTTACCATAATTCTAAACCCTAACTCTAACTCTAACCCTAACTCTAACCTAACGCTAAACTTAATCCTATCCTATACCTAAACCTAAACACAACTCTAACCCTAACACTAACTCTAACCTTAACGCGAACTCCTACCCTAACCCTAACCACTAACCCCAACCATAACCCTAACCCTAACCATAACCCTATACCTAAACTTAAACCTAACACTAACCC
>NW_024356480.1:0-401 GCF_902729225.1 Pteropus medius
TTTCCTTCGAAAATCCACCATATACATATATATGCATATAGATTAATATATATATGCATATATATGTATATGGTAGCTTTGGCGAAAAGCTCTCTGGTGACGTCCATTTTGAGCCAGAATCGCAGACTTCCGAGAAAATGCTCACTAGCGGCAAATGCACAGCCCTCCCGGGGCCTGGGGCTCTGTTGGCCATGCCCGGTCATCTGCGGGTACTGGGGTGGCGAAGTTGGAGGAGCACTCACTGACACTTTGAGCTCCTAGAGGAACAAACTACGTGTCATTCGTCTCTGCATCCTCTTGCAGGGTTCAGGGCCGCCCACAGACAGCGTAACCGGGGATGCTTTGGCCCCTCCGTCCATGGCGGCCGTCACCCGCTGGAAAGAGTTCAGTTGGGAGACACT
>NW_024356481.1:0-17302 GCF_902729225.1 Pteropus medius
CGTTCCTGCTCAGAGTGCCGTAACTTGAGGCGTTGGAGGCGGTTCTAAGGCTGGTTACTGTGTTAGGTCTTCCACGGAACCTTCTTGACACAAGTCAGGCGATTTCAATCTGTGATGCCAGGCATATGAACTGTTGGTTTTGCATAGGCCTTGGTAAGAAGATAGGTTGCAGGTTCAGAAAGGAACAAGTCCCTTCACGGTTCCTACCTGGGCCACTGCAGTAAATGTGCTCTCATGGCGCCGCGCCAGAAACCACCAAGAAAACGATGTGAGGGATTCGTGCCAAGAAACAGATTTGCAAAGGACGAGGCAGCTGCCACGGAATTCGAACCTAAGTAAGCAATGAGGACCATGTGTACGTTCAGGGCCGTGGCTAAGGAAAGAGTTTTCCCCAAGGTCGTCTCAGAACCTGAAATGAAGTCACGTTAAGTTAGGTACATCCATTGCGGAGGGCTCTTCCTCTGTTGACGACTAGAACACTGTCCAATAGACAATGCTCAACTCCAGGATGAACGACATGAATTGCAACGTGGGATCCCAGTTACATCCTGCGTAGCATTCCCAATGCACTTTATGACTTCTGTTCCAGATAGGTTCTACCAGCAAAGCATTCACTGGCCTTATCGGGACAGAACACAGTAGGCCTATCCAAAGACAGTTGTGAAAGTGACTGCTTCTAATGCATAGAGTTCCTCTAAATGGAAAGCCAGTCCGTTACTACTGAACACCAGGTCATGAGGTGGCTTCTGTTCATTGCATCTGATCGCCAGCATTGCGGCCGAATCCCGCTTGGTACGAATTAACCTCCAGGAAACTCTCGCTTTGCCCAGATGGCTTACCACGCTGCAGTTGTTAGTAGGGCAAGAGCTCTCTGCACTGAGGCCGAGTTTTTCAGTCCACTCCCAGACCTCTTTCATAGGCGTTGGCAAGAACCCCGGCGGCAGCTCAAAAGAGGAATAATGACCTTCTGGGTCACTATCAGACCTCCCCCCCGCCAAGAAACTGTGCTGTCTTTGCCGGTTGAAATATAAGCAATGTGGCGGCAGAGTGGCAGGAGACAGCTTGGCAAAGGACGAGGAAGCCGCCACTGTTTTAGAAAGTGCCTGAGCACTGAGGACCGTCAGGAAGTTGCAGGACCGTGGAAGTCTCCAGAATGTTCTCAAACTTCTCTGACACAGCAAACAGGTCGCATCTTCGAGAAAGCACCGTTGCTACCGGGAGGGCTTTCAGTTATACCGGGGTCGAACCATGTCGATAAGAACACGCTCAAGTCCAATATGAAAGATAGGAATTCCTAGATAGCATCCTAGGAACATTCTCTAGAGCATTGGGAGTGCAGATTCAGACTTCAGGTCCTCATCGATACTGCCAGCAAATCGTTCACTGGACTTCTCAGGACACAATGTAGGCCCTGAAAGACTGCACGTTTTCCCGATAAAACTGAGCGCTTCTAAGTGCTCGAGATTTCCTGTAGATGGAAACAGAGGCCTTTAGTAATGAACACAAGGTTATGAAGTCGCTCCTGCACATCCCATCGGAGCCAGAGTTTTGCCGCTGAAACCCGCTTGGTACGAATTCTGCTCCAAGAAACGGCTGGTTTTTCCAGATGTCCTTCCGCTTTGTAGTGGTTGGAACCTAAAAAGCACTCTGTAGGAGCGGGGAAATTGTCATTCGCCTCTGAGCTGGCATCTGACAGTAATTCACGCCTAAGGGTCAGGTCTTGCATTGAGTTTGCAAGTGGCGCGGCATGTGTACAGAGAAGCCAGTGCCACAAGGTTTCCCAAGTGGAAGGCGTTTCCCTAAGCGTTCCTGCTCAGAGTGCCGTAACTTGAGGCAACGGCCAGCGTTGGAGGCGGTTCTAAGGCTGGTTACTGTGTCAGGTCTTCCACGGAACCTTCTTGACACAAGTCAGGCGATTTCAATCTGCGATGCCAGGCATATGAACTGTTGGTTTTGCATCGGCCTTGGTAAGAAGACAGGTTGCAGGTTGAGAAAGGAACAAGTCCCTTCACGGTTCCTACCTGGGCCACTGCAGTAAATGTGCTCTCATGGCGCCGCGCCAGAAACCACCAAGAAAACGATGTGAGGGATTCGTGCCAAGAAACAGATTTGCAAAGGACGAGGCAGCTGCCACGGAATTAGAACCTGCGTAAGCAATGAGGACCATGTGTACGTTCAGGGCCGTGGCTAAGGAAAGAGTTTTCCCCAAGGTCGTCTCAGAACCTGAAATGAAGTCACGTTAAGTTAGGTACATCCATTGCGGAGGGCTCTTCCTCTGTTTTCGACTAGAACACTGTGAAATAGACAATGCTCAACTCCAGGATGAACGACATGAATTGCAACGTGGGATCCCAGTTACTTCCTGCGTAGCATTCCCAATGCACTTTCTGACTTCTGTTCCAGATCGGTTCTACCAGCAAAGCATTCACTGGCCTTATCGGGACAGAACACAGTAGGCCTATCCAAAGACAGTTGTGAAGGTGACTGCTTCTAATGCATAGAGTTCCTCTAAATGGAAAGCCAGTCCGTTAGTACTGAACACCAGGTTATGAGGTGGCTTCTGTTCATTGCATCTGATCACCAGCATTGCGGCCGAATCCCGCTTGGTACGAATTAACCTCCAGGAAACTCTGAGTTTGCCCAGATGGCTTTCCACGCTGCAGTTGTTAGTAGGGCAAGAGCTCTCTGCACCGAGGCCGAGTTTTTCAGTCCACTCCCAGACCTCTTTCATAGGCGTTGGCAAGAACACCGGCGGCAGCTCAAAAGAGGAATAATGACCTTCTGGGTCACTATCAGACCTCCCCCCCGCCAAGAAACTGTGCTGTCTTTGCCGGTTGAAATATAAGCAATGTGGCGGCAGAGTGGCAGGAGACAGCTTGGCAAAGGACGAGGAAGCCGCCACTGTTTTAGAAACTGCCTGAGCACTGAGGACCGTCAGGAAGTTGCAGGACCGTGGAAGTCTCCAGAATGTTCTCAAACTTCTCTGACACAGCAAACAGGTCGCATCTTCGAGAAAGCACCGTTGCTACCGGGAGGGCTTTCAGTTATACCGGGGTCGAACCATGTCGATAAGAACACGCTCAAGTCCAATAAGAAAGATCGGTATTCCTAGATAGCATCCTAGGAACATTCTCTAGAGCATTGGGAGTGCAGATTCAGACTTCAGGTCCTCATCGATACTGCCAGCAAATCGTTCACTGGACTTCTCAGGACACAATGTAGGCCCTGAAAGACTGCACGTTTTCCCGATAAAACTGAGCGCTTCTAAGTGCTCGAGATTTCCTGTAGATGGAAACAGAGGCCTTTAGTAATGAACACAAGGTTATGAAGTCGCTCCTGCACATCCCATCGGAGCCAGAGTTTTGCCGCTGAAACCCGCTTGGTACGAATTCTGCTCCAAGAAACGGCTGGTTTTTCCAGATGTCCTTCCGCTTTGTAGTGGTTGGAACCTAAAAAACACTCTGTAGGAGCGGGGAAATTGTCATTCGCCTCTGAGCTGGCATCTGACAGTAATTCACGCCTAAGGCTCAGGTCTCGCATTGAGTTTGCAAGTGGCGCGGCATGTGTACAGAGAAGCCAGTGCCACAAGGTTTCCCAAGTGGAAGGCGTTTCCCTAAGCGTTCCTGCTCAGAGTGCCGTAACTTGAGGCAACGGCCAGCGTTGGAGGCGGTTCTAAGACTTGTTACTGTGTCAGGTCTTCCACGGAACCTTCTTGACACAAGTCAGGCGATTTCAATCTGCAATGCCAGGCATATGAACTGTTGGTTTTGCATCGGCCTTGGTAAGAAGACAGGTTGCAGGTTGAGAAAGGAACACGTCCCTTCACGGTTCCCACCTGGGACACTGCAGTAAATGTGCTCTCATGGCGCCGCGCCAGAAACCACCAAGAAAACGATGTGAGGGATTCGTGCCAAGAAACAGATTTGCAAAGGACGAGGCAGCTGCCCGGGATTAGAACCTGCGTAAGCAATGAGGACCATGTGTACGTTCAGGGCCGTGGCTAAGGAAAGAGTTTTCCCCAAGGTCGTCTCAGAACCTGAAATGAAGTCACGTTAAGTTAGGTACATCCATTGCGGAGGGCTCTTCCTCTGTTGACGACTAGAACACTGTCCAATAGACAATGCTCAAGTCCAGGATGAGCGACATGAATTGCAACGTGGGATCCCAGTTACTTCCTGCGTAGCATTCCCAATGCGCTTTCTGACTTCTGTTCCAGATCGGATCTACCAGCAAAGCATTCACTGGCCTTATCGGGACAGAACACAGTAGGCCTATCCAAAGACAGTTGTGAAGGTGACTGCTTCTAATGCATAGAGTTCCTCTAAATGGAAAGCCAGTCCGTTAGTACTGAACACCAGGTTATGAGGTGGCTTCTGTTCATTGCATCTGATCGCCAGCATTGCGGCCGAATCCCGCTTGGTACGAATTAACCTCCAGGAAACTCTGAGTTTGCCCAGATGGCTTTCCACGCTGCAGTTGTTAGTAGGGCAAGAGCTCTCTGCACTGAAGCCGAGTTTTTCAGTCCATTCCCGGACCTCTTTCATAGGCGTTCGCAAGAACACCGGCGGCAGCTCAAAAGAGGAATAATGACCTTCTGGGTCACTATCAGACTTCCCCCCGCCAAGAAACTGTGCTGTCTTTGCCGGTTGAAATATAAGCAATGTGGCGGCAGAGTGGCAGGAGACACCTTGGCAAAGGACGAGGAAGCCGCCACTGTTTTAGAAACTGCCTGAGCACTGAGGACCGTCAGGAAGTTGCAGGACCGTGGAAGTCTCCAGAATGTTTTCAAACTTCTCTGACACAGCAAACAGGTCGCATCTTCGAGAAAGCACCGTTCATACCGGGAGGGCTTTCAGTTATACCGAAGTCGAACCATGTCGATAAGAACACGCTCAAGTCCA
Source organism: Pteropus medius (assembly GCF_902729225.1). Taxonomy (NCBI): domain Eukaryota; kingdom Metazoa; phylum Chordata; class Mammalia; order Chiroptera; family Pteropodidae; genus Pteropus; species Pteropus medius. Next base: position 4,902 of record NW_024356481.1, read on the forward strand.
ATATGAAAGATAGGAATTACTAGATAGCATCCTAGTAACATTCTCTAGAGCATTGGGAGTGCAGACTCAGACTTCAGGTCCTCATCGAAACTGCCAGCAAATCGTTCCCTGGACTTCTCAGGACACAAGGCAGGCCCTGAAAGACTGCACGTTTTCCAGATGAAACTGAGCGCTTCTAAGTGGTCGAGATTTCCTGTAGATGGAAACAGAGGCCTTTAGTAATGAACACAAGGTTATGAAGTCGCTCCTGCACATCCCATCGGAGCCAGAGTTTTGCCGCTGAAACCCGCTATGTACGAATTCTGCTCCAAGAAACGGCTGGTTTTTCCAGATGTCCTTCCGCTTTGTAGTGGTTTGAAGCTAAAAAGCACTCTGTAGGAGCGGGGAAATTGTCATTCGCCTCTGAGCTGGCATCTGACAGTAATTCACGCCTAAGGGTCAGGTCTCGCATTGAGTTTGCAAGTGGCGCGGCATGTGTACAGAGAAGCCAGTGCCACAAAGTCTCCCAAGTGGAAGGCGTTTCCCTAAGCGTTCCTGCTCAGAGTGCCGTAACTTGAGGCAACGGCCAGCGTTGGAGGTGGTTCTAAGACTTGTTACTGTGTCAGGTCTTCCACGGAACCTTCTTGACACAAGTCAGGCGATTTCAATCTGCGATGCCAGGCATATGAACTGTTGGTTTTGCATCGGCCTTGGTAAGAAGACAGGTTGCAGGTTGAGAAAGGAACAAGTCCCTTCACGGTTCCCACCTGGGCCACTGCAGTAAATGTGCTCTCATGGCGCCGCGCCAGAAACCACCAAGAAAACGATGTGAGGGATTCGTGCCAAGAAACAGATTTGCAAAGGACGAGGCAGCTGCCACGGAATTCGAACCTGCGTAAGCAATGAGGACCATGTGTACGTTCAGGGCCGTGGCTAGGGAAAGAGTTTTCCCCAAGGTCGTCTCACAACCTGAAATGAAGTCACGTTAAGTTAGGTACATCCGTTGCGGAGGGCTCTTCCTCTGTTGACGACTAGAACACTGTCCAATAGACAATGCTCAACTCCAGGATGAACGACATGAATTGCAACGTGGGATCCCAGTTACTTCCTGCGTAGCATTCCCAATGCACTTTCTGACTTCTGTTCCAGATCGGTTCTACCAGCAAAGCATTCACTGGCCTTATCGGGACAGAACACAGTAGGCCTAACCAAAGACAGTTGTGAAAGTGACTGCTTCTAATGCATAGAGTTCCTCTAAATGGAAAGCCAGTCCGTTAGTACTGAACACCAGGTTATGAGGTGGCTTCTGTTCATTGCATCTGATCGCCAGCATTGCGGCCGAATCCCGCTTGGTACGAATTAACCTCCAGGAAACTCTCAGTTTGCCCAGATGGCTTTCCACGCTGCAGTTGTTAGTAGGGCAAGAGCTCTCTGCAATGAGGCCGAGTTTTTCAGTCCACTCCCAGACCTCTTTCATAGGCATTGGCAAGAACACCGGCGGCAGCTCAAAAGAGGAATAATGAACTTCTGGGTCACTATCAGACCTCCCCCCCGCCAAGAAACTGTGCTGTCTTGCCGGTTGAAATATAAGCAATGTGGCGGCAGAGTGGCAGGAGACAGCTTGGCAAAGGACGAGGAAGCCGCCACTGTTTTAGAAACTGCCTGAGCGCTGAGGAACACGCTCAAGTCCAATATGAAAGATAGGAATTCCTAGATAGCATCCTAGGAACATTCTCTAGAGCATTGGGAGTGCAGATTCAGACTTCAGGTCCTCATCGATACTGCCAGCAAATCGTTCACTGGACTTCTCAGGACACAACGTAGGCCCTGAAAGACTGCACGTTTTCCCGATAAAACTGAGCGCTTCTAAGTGCTCGAGATTTCCTGTAGATGGAAACAGAGGCCTTTAGTAATGAACACAAGGTTATGAAGTCGCTCCTGCACATCCCATCGGAGCCAGAGTTTTGCCGCTGAAACCCGCTTGGTACGAATTCTGCTCCAAGAAACGGCTGGTTTTTCCAGATGTCCTTCCGCTTTGTAGTGGTTGGAACCTAAAAAGCACTCTGTAGGAGCGGGGAAATTGTCATTCGCCTCTGAGCTGGCATCTGACAGTAATTCACGCCTAAGGGTCAGGTCTTGCATTGAGTTTGCAAGTGGCGCGGCATGTGTACAGAGAAGCCAGTGCCACAAGGTTTCCCAAGTGGAAGGCGTTTCCCTAAGCGTTCCTGCTCAGAGTGCCGTAACTTGAGGCAACGGCCAGCGTTGGAGGCGGTTCTAAGGCTGGTTACTGTGTCAGGTCTTCCACGGAACCTTCTTGACACAAGTCAGGCGATTTCAATCTGCGATGCCAGGCATATGAACTGTTGGTTTTGCATCGGCCTTGGTAAGAAGACAGGTTGCAGGTTGAGAAAGGAACAAGTCCCTTCACAGTTCCTACCTGGGCCACAGCAGTAAATGTGCTCTCATGGCGCCGCGCCAGAAACCACCAAGAAAACGATGTGAGGGATTCGTGCCAAGAAACAGATTTGCAAAGGACGAGGCAGCTGCCACGGAATTAGAACCTGCGTAAGCAATGAGGACCATGTGTACGTTCAGGGCCGTGGCTAAGGAAAGAGTTTTCCCCAAGGTCGTCTCGGAACCTGAAATGAAGTCACGCTAAGTTAGGTACATCCATTGCGGAGGGCTCTTCCTCTGTTGACGACTAGAACACTGTCCAATAGACAATGCTCAACTCCAGGATGAACGACATGAATTGCAACGTGGGATCCCAGTTACTTCCTGCGTAGCATTCCCAATGCACTTTCTGACTTCTGTTCCAGATCGGTTCTACCAGCAAAGCATTCACTGGCCTTATCGGGACAGAACACAGTAGGCCTATCCAAAGACAGTTGTGAAGGTGACTGCTTCTAATGCATAGAGTTCCTCTAAATGGAAAGCCAGTCCGTTACTACTGAACACCAGGTCATGAGGTGGCTTCTGTTCATTGCATCTGATCGCCAGCATTGCGGCCGAATCCCGCTTGGTACGAATTAACCTCCAGGAAACTCTGAGTTTGCCCAGATGGCTTTCCACGCTGCAGTTGTTAGTAGGGCAAGAGCTCTCTGCACTGAGGCCGAGTTTTTCAGTCCACTCCCAGACCTCTTTCATAGGCGTTGGCAAGAACACCGGCGGCAGCTCAAAAGAGGAATAATGACCTTCTGGGTCACTATCAGACCTCCCCCCCGCCAAGAAACTGTGCTGTCTTTGCCGGTTGAAATATAAGCAATGTGGCGGCAGAGTGGCAGGAGACAGCTTGGCAAAGGACGAGGAAGCCGCCACTGTTTTAGAAACTGCCTGAGCGCTGAGGACCGTCAGGAAGTTGCAGGACCGTGGAAGTCTCCAGAGTGTTCTCAAACTTCTCTGAAACAGCAAACAGGTCGCATATTCGAGAGAGCAGCGTTCATACCCGGAGGGCTTTCAGTTATACCGGGGTCGAACCATGTCGATACGAACACGCTCAAGTCCAATATGAAAGATAGGAATTCCTAGATAGCATCCTAGGAACATTCTCTAGAGCATTGGGAGTGCAGATTCAGACTTCAGGTCCTCATCGATACTGCCAGCAAATCGTTCACTGGACTTCTCAGGACACAATGTAGGCCCTGAAAGACTGCACGTTTTCCCGATAAAACTGAGCGCTTCTAAGTGCTCGAGATTTCCTGTAGATGGAAACAGAGGCCTTTAGTAATGAACACAAGGTTATGAAGTCGCTCCTGCACATCCCATCGGAGCCAGAGTTTTGCCGCTGAAACCCGCTTGGTACGAATTCTGCTCCAAGAAACGGCTGGTTTTTCCAGATGTCCTTCCGCTTTGTAGTGGTTGGAACCTAAAAAGCACTCTGTAGGAGCGGGGAAATTGTCATTCGCCTCTGAGCTGGCATCTGACAGTAATTCACGCCTAAGGGTCAGGTCTTGCATTGAGTTTGCAAGTGGCGCGGCATGTGTACAGAGAAGCCAGTGCCACAAGGTTTCCCAAGTGGAAGGCGTTTCCCTAAGCGTTCCTGCTCAGAGTGCCGTAACTTGAGGCAACGGCCAGCGTTGGAGGCGGTTCTAAGACTTGTTACTGTGTCAGGTCTTCCACGGAACCTTCTTGACACAAGTCAGGCGATTTCAATCTGCGATGCCAGGCATACGAACTGTTGGTTTTGCATCGGCCTTGGTAAGAAGACAGGTTGCAGGTTGAGAAAGGAACAAGTCCCTTCACGGTTCCCACCTGGGCCACTGCAGTAAATGTGCTCTCATGGCGCCGCGCCAGAAACCACCAAGAAAACGATGTGAGGGATTCGTGCCAAGAAACAGATTTGCAAAGGACGAGGCAGCTGCCACGGAATTAGAACCTGCGTAAGCAATGAGGACCATGTGTACGTTCAGGGCCGTGGCTAAGGAAAGAGTTTTCCCCAAGGTCGTCTCAGAACCTGAAATGAAGTCACGTTAAGTTAGGTACATCCGTTGCGGAGGGCTCTTCCTCTGTTGACGACTAGAACACTGTCCAATAGACAATGCTCAACTCCAGGATGAACGACATGAATTGCAACGTGGGATCCCAGTTACTTCCTGCGTAGCATTCCCAATGCGCTTTCTGACTTCTGTTCCAGATCGGTTCTACCAGCAAAGCATTCACTGGCCTTATCGGGACAGAACACAGTAGGCCTATCCAAAGACAGTTGTGAAGGTGACTGCTTCTAATGCATAGAGTTCCTCTAAATGGAAAGCCAGTCCGTTAGTACTGAACACCAGGTTATGAGGTGGCTTCTGTTCATTGCATCTGATCGCCAGCATTGCGGCCGAATCCCGCTTGGTACGAATTAACCTCCAGGAAACTCTGAGTTTGCCCAGATGGCTTTCCACGCTGCAGTTGTTAGTAGGGCAAGAGCTCTCTGCACTGAGGCCGAGTTTTTCAGTCCACTCCCAGACCTCTTTCATAGGCGTTGGCAAGAACACCGGCGGCAGCTCAAAAGAGGAATAATGACCTTCTGGGTCACTATCAGACCTCCCCCCCGCCAAGAAACTGTGCTGTCTTTGCCGGTTGAAATATAAGCAATGTGGCGGCAGAGTGGCAGGAGACAGCTTGGCAAAGGACGAGGAAGCCGCCACTGTTTTAGAAACTGCCTGTGCACTGAGGACCGTCAGGAAGTTGCAGGACCGTGGAAGTCTCCAGAATGTTCTCAAACTTCTCTGACACAGCAAACAGGTCGCATCTTCGAGAAAGCACCGTTCCTACCGGGAGGGCTTTCAGTTATACCGGGGTCGAACCATGTCGATAAGAACACGCTCAAGTCCAATATGAAAGATAGGAATTCCTAGATAGCATCCTAGGAACATTCTCTAGAGCATTGGGAGTGCAGATTCAGACTTCAGGTCCTCATCGATACTGCCAGCAAATCGTTCACTGGACTTCTCAGGACACAATGTAGGCCCTGAAAGACTGCACGTTTTCCCGATAAAACTGAGCGCTTCTAAGTGCTCGAGATTTCCTGTAGATGGAAACAGAGGCCTTTAGTAATGAACACAAGGTTATGAAGTCGCTCCTGCACATCCCATCGGAGCCAGAGTTTTGCCGCTGAAACCCGCTTGGTACGAATTCTGCTCCAAGAAACGGCTGGTTTTTCCAGATGTCCTTCCGCTTTGTAGTGGTTGGAACCTAAAAAGCACTCTGTAGGAGCGGGGAAATTGTCATTCGCCTCTGAGCTGGCATCTGACAGTAATTCACGCCTAAGGGTCAGGTCTTGCATTGAGTTTGCAAGTGGCGCGGCATGTGTACAGAGAAGCCAGTGCCACAAGGTTTCCCAAGTGGAAGGCGTTTCCCTAAGCGTTCCTGCTCAGAGTGCCGTAACTTGAGGCAACGGCCAGCGTTGGAGGCGGTTCTAAGACTGGTTACTGTGTCAGGTCTTCCACGGAACCTTCTTGACACAAGTCAGGCGATTTCAATCTGCGATGCCAGGCATATGAACTGTTGGTTTTGCATCGGCCTTGGTAAGAAGACAGGTTGCAGGTTGAGAAAGGAACAAGTCCCTTCACGGTTCCCACCTGGGCCACTGCAGTAAATGTGCTCTCATGGCGCCGCGCCAGAAACCACCAAGAAAACGATGTGAGGGATTCGTGCCAAGAAACAGATTTGCAAAGGACGAGGCAGCTGCCACGGAATTAGAACCTGCGTAAGCAATGAGGACCATGTGTACGTTCAGGGCCGTGGCTAAGGAAAGAGTTTTCCCCAAGGTCGTCTCAGAACCTGAAATGAAGTCACGTTAAGTTAGGTACATCCATTGCGGAGGGCTCTTCCTCTGTTGACGACTAGAACACTGTCCAATAGACAATGCTCAACTCCAGGATGAACGACATGAATTGCAACGTGGGATCCCAGTTACTTCCTGCGTAGCATTCCCAATGCGCTTTCTGACTTCTGTTCCAGATCGGTTCTACCAGCAAAGCATTCACTGGCCTTATCGGGACAGAACACAGTAGGCCTATCCAAAGACAGTTGTGAAGGTGACTGCTTCTAATGCATAGAGTTCCTCTAAATGGAAAGCCAGTCCGTTAGTACTGAACACCAGGTTATGAGGTGGCTTCTGTTCATTGCATCTGATCGCCAGCATTGCGGCCGAATCCCGCTTGGTACGAATTAACCTCCAGGAAACTCTGAGTTTGCCCAGATGGCTTTCCACGCTGCAGTTGTTAGTAGGGCAAGAGCTCTCTGCACTGAGGCCGAGTTTTTCAGTCCACTCCCAGACCTCTTTCATAGGCGATGGCAAGAACACCGGCGGCAGCTCAAAGAGGAATAATGACCTTCTGGGTCACTATCAGACCTCCCCCCCGCCAAGAAACTGTGCTGTCCTTGCCGGTTGAAATATAAGCAATGTGGCGGCAGAGTGGCAGGAGACAGCTTGGCAAAGGACGAGGAAGCCGCCACTGTTTTAGAAAGTGCCTGAGCACTGAGGACCGTCAGGAAGTTGCAGGACCGTGGAAGTCTCCAGAATGTTCTCAAACTTCTCTGACACAGCAAACAGGTCGCATCTTCGAGAAAGCACCGTTGCTACCGTGAGGGCTTTCAGTTATACCGGGGTCGAACCATGTCGATAAGAACACGCTCAAGTCCAATAAGAAAGATCGGAATTCCTAGATAGCATCCTAGGAACATTCTCTAGAGCATTGGGAGTGCAGATTCAGACTTCAGGTCCTCATCGATACTGCCAGCAAATCGTTCACTGGACTTCTCAGGACACAATGTAGGCCCTGAAAGACTGCACGTTATCCCGATAAAACTGAGAGCTTCTAATTGCTCGAGATTTCCTGTAGATGGAAACAGAGGCCTTTAGTAATGAACACAAGGTTATGAAGTCGCTCCTGCACATCGCATCGGAGCCAGAGTTTTGCCGCTGAAACCCGCTTGGCACGAATTCTGCTCCAAGAAACGACTGGTTTTTCCAGATGTCCTTCCGCTTTGTAGTGGTTGGAACCTAAAAAGCACTCTGTAGGAGCGGGGAAATTGTCATTCGCCTCTGAGCTGGCATCTGACAATAATTCACGCCTAAGGGTCAGGTCTTGCATTGAGTTTGCAAGTGGCGCGGCATGTGTACTGAGAAGCCAGTGCCACAAGGTTTCCCAAGTGGAAGGTGTTTCCCTAAGCATTCCTGCTCAGAGTGCCGTAACTTGAGGCAACGGCCAGCGTTGGAGGCGGTTCTAAGACTTGTTACTGTGTCAGGTCTTCCACGGAACTTTCTTGACACAAGTCAGGCGATTTCAATCTGCGATGCCAGGCATAGGAACTGTTGGTTTTGCATCGGCCTTGGTAAGAAGACAGGTTGCAGGTTGAGAAAGGAACAAGTCCCTTCACGGTTCCTACCTGGGCCACTGCAGTAAATGTGCTCTCATGGCGCCGCGCCGGAAACCACCAGGAAAACGATGTGAGGGATTCGTGCCAAGAAACAGATTTGCAAAGGACGAGGCAGCTGCCACGGAATTAGAACCTGCGTAAGCAATGAGGACCATGTGTACGTTCAGGGCCGTGGCTAAGGAAAGAGTTTTCCCCAAGGTCGTCTCAGAACCTGAAATGAAGTCACGTTAAGTTAGGTACATCCATTGCGGAGGGCTCTTCCTCTGTTGACGACTAGAACACTGTCCAATAGACAATGCTCAACTCCAGGATGACCGACATGAATTGCAACGTGGGATCCCAGTTACTTCCTGCGTAGAAATCCCAATGCGCTTTCTGACTTCTGTTCCAGATCGGTTCTACCAGCAAAGCATTCACTGGCCTTATCGGGACAGAACACAGTAGGCCTATCCAAAGACAGTTGTGAAAGTGACTGCTTCGAACGCATAGAGTTCCTCTCAATGGAACCCCAGTCCGTTAGTACTGAACAGCAGGTTATGTGGTCGCTTCTGTTCATTGCATCTGATCGGCAGCATTGCGGCCGAATCCCGCTTGGTACGAAATAACCTCCAGGAAACTCTCAGTTTGCCCAGATGGCTTTCCACGCTGCAGATGTTAGTAGGGCAAGAGCTCTCCGCACTGAGGCCAAGTTTTTCAGTCAACTCCGAGAACTCTTTCATAGGCATAGGCAAGTACACCGGCGGCAGCTCCAAAGAGGAAAAATGACCTTCTGGGGCACTATGAGACCTCCCCCCGCAGGAAACTGTGCTGTCTTTGCCGGTTGAAATATAAACCCTGTGGCGGCAGAGTGGCAGGACACAGCTTTGCAAAGGACAGGGAAGCCGCCACTGTTTTAGAAACTGCCTGAGCAATGAGGACCGTCAGGAAGTTGCAGGACCGTGGCATTCTCCAGAATGTTAGCAAACTTCTCTGACACAGCAAACGGGTCGCATATTCAAGAAAGCACCGTTCATTCCGGGAGGGCTTTCAGTTATACCGGGGTTCGAACCATGTCGATAAGAACACGCTCAAATCCAATATGAATGCTAGGGATTCCTAGATAGTATCCCAGTAGCATTCTCTAGAGCATTGGGAGTGCAGATTCTGACTTCAGGTCCTCATCCATACTAGCAGCAAATCGTTCACTGGACTACTCCGGACACAACGCAGGCCTCGATAGACTGCCCCATTTCCATTTGAAACTGAGCGTTTCTAAGTGTTCGAGAGTTCCCGTAGATGGAAACAGAGGACTTTAGTAATGAACACAAGGTTATGACGTCGCTTCTGCACATCCCATCTGAGCCAGAGTTTTGCCGCCGAATCCCGCTTGGTACGAATTCTGCTCCAAGAAACGGCTGCTTCTCCCAGATGGCATTCCGCGTTCCGGTGGTTGGAACCTAAAGAGCACTCTGCAGGAGGGGGCGAAATTGGCAGTCGTCTCTGCGCTGGCATCTGAAAGTAACTCAGGCCTGACTAAGTGTCAGGTCTTGCCTTGAGTTTGCAAGTGGCGCGGCATGTGTACAGACAAGCCAGTGCCACAAAGTTTCCCGAGTGGAAGGCGTTTCCCAAAGCGTTCCTGCTCAGAGTGCCGTAACTTGATGCAAAGGCCAGCGTTGGAGGCAGCTCTAAGGCTTGACTAGTGTGCTAAGGCTTCCACGGAACCTTCTTGACACAAGTCAGGCGATTTCAGTATGAGATCCCAGGCATATGAACTGTTCGTTTGGCATCGCACTGGTAAGAAGACAGGTTGCAGGTTCAGAAAGGAACAATTCCCTTCACGGTTCCTACCTGGGCCACTGCAGGAAATGCGGTCTCACGGCGCCGCGCCAGACACCATCAAGAAAACGATTGAGGGAGTAGTGCCAAGAAACAGATTTGCAAAGGACGAGGAAGCCGCCACGGAATTAGAACCTGCGTAAGCAATGAGGACCATGTGTACGTTCAGGGCCGTGGGTAAGGAAAGAGTTTTCCCAAGGCCTTCTCAGAAACTGAAATGAAGTCACGTTAAGTTAGGTACATACACTGCGGAGGGCTCTTCCTTTGTTGGGGACTAGAACACTGTCCAATAGACAATGCTCAACTCCAGGATGAAGGACATGAATTGCAACGTGGGATCCCAGTTACTTCCTGCGTAGCATTCCCAATGCACTTTCTGACTTCTGTTCCAGATCGGTTCTACCAGCAAAGCATTCACTGGCCTTATCGGGACAGAACACAGTAGGCCTATCCAAAGACAGTTGTGAAGGTGACTGCTTCTAATGCATAGAGTTCCTCTAAATGGAAAGCCAGTCCGTTAGTACTGAACACCAGGTGATGAGGTGGCTTCTGTTCATTGCATCTGATCGCCAGCATTGCGGCCGAATCCCGCTTGGTACGAATTAACCTCCAGGAAACTCTGAGTTTGCCCAGATGGCTATCCACGCTGCAGTTGTTAGTAGGGCAAGAGCTCTCTGCACTGAGGCCGAGTTTTTCAGTCCACTCCCAGACCTCTTTCATAGGCGTTGGCAAGAACACCGGCGGCAGCTCAAAAGAGGTAAATGACCTTCTGGGTCACTATAAGACCTCCCCCTCAGCAAGAAACTGTGCTCTCTTTGCCGGTTGAAATATAAGCAATTTCGCGGCAGAGTGGCAGGAGACAGCTTGGCAAAGGACGAGGAAGCCGCCACTCTTTTAGAAACTGCCTGAGCACTGAGGACCGTCAGGAAGTTGCAGGACCGTGGAAGTCTCCAGAATGTTCTCAAACTTCTCTTACACAGCAAACAGGTCGCATCTTCGAGAAAGCACCGTTCTTACCGGGAGGGCTTTCAGTTATACCGGGGTCGAACCATGTCGATAAGAACACGCTCAAGTCCAATATGAAAGATAGGAATTCCTAGATAGCATCCTAGGAACATTCTCTAGAGCATTGGGAGTGCAGATTCAGACTTCGGGTCCTCATCGATACTGCCAGCAAATCGTTCACTGTACTTCTCAGGACACAATGTAGGCCCTGAAAGACTGCACGTTTTCCCGATAAAACTGAGCGCTTCTAAGTGCTCGAGATTTCCTGAAGATGGAAACAGAGGCCTTTAGTAATGAACACAAGGTTATGAAGTCGCTCCTGCACATCCCATCGGAGCCAGAGTTTTGCCGCTGAAACCCGCTTGGTACGAATTCTGCTCCAAGAAACGGCTGGTTTTTCCAGATGTCCTTCAGCTTTGTAGTGGTTGGAACCTAAAAAGCACTCTGTAGGAGCGGGGAAATTGTCATTCGCCTCTGAGCTGGCATCTGACAGTAATTCACGCCTAAGGCTCAGGTCTTGCATTGAGTTTGCAAGTGGCGCGGCACGTGTACAGAGAAGCCATTGCCACAAGGTTTCCCAAGTGGAAGGCGTTTCCCTAAGCGTTCCTGCTCAGAGTGCCGTAACTTGAGGCAACGGCCAGCGTTGGAGGCGGTTCTAAGGCTGGTTACTGTGTCAGGGCTTCCACGGAACCTTCTTGACACAAGTCAGGCGATTTCAATCTGCGATGCCAGGCATATGAACTGTTGGTTTTGCATCGGCCTTGGTAAGAAGACAGGTTGCAGGTTGAGAAAGGAACAAGTCCCTTCACGGTTCCCACCTGGGCCACTGCAGTAAATGTGCTCTCATGGCGCCGCGCCAGAAACCACCAAGAAAACGATGTGAGGGATTCGTGCCAAGAAACAGATTTGCAAAGGACGAGGCAACTGCCACGGAATTAGAACCTGCGTAAGCAATGAGGACCATGTGTACGTTCAGGGCCGTGGCTAAGGAAAAGTTTTCCCCAAGGTCGTCTCAGAACCTGAAATGAAGTCACGTTAAGTTAGGTACATTCGTTGCGGAGGGCTCTTCCTCTGTTGACGACTAGAACACTGTCCAATAGACAATGCTCAACTCCAGGATGAACGACATGAATTGCAACGTGGGATCCCAGTTACTTCCTGCGTAGCATTCCCAATGCGCTTTCTGACTTCTGTTCCAGATCGGTTCTACCAGCAAAGAATTCACTGGCCTTATCGGGACAGAACACAGTAGGCCTATCCAAAGACAGTTGTGAAGGTGACTGCTTCTAATGCATAGAGTTCCTCTAAATGGAAACCCAGTCCGTTAGTACTGATCACCAGGTTATGAGGTGGCTTCTGTTCATTGCATCTGATCGCCAGCATTGCGGCCGAATCCCGCTTGGTACGAATTAACCTCCAGGAAACTCTGAGTTTGCCCAGATGGCTTTCCACGCTGCAGTTGTTAGTAGGGCAAGAGCTCTCTGCACTGAGGCCGAGTTTTTCTGTCCACTCCCAGACCTCTTTCATAGGCGTTGGCAAGAACACCGGCGGCAGCTCAAAAGAGGAATAATGACCTTCTGGGTCACTATCAGACCTCCCCCCCGCCAAGAAACTGTGCTGTCTTTGCCGGTTGAAATATAAGCAATGTGGCGGCAGAGTGGCAGGAGACAGCTTGGCAAAGGACGAGGAAGCCGCCACTGTTTTAGAAAGTGCCTGAGCACTGAGGACCGTCA
>NW_024356482.1:0-1089 GCF_902729225.1 Pteropus medius
GGGGAAAGGGTTGTGAGCCGAAAAACGTGAGCATCTTGAGGAGCTCAGAATGGTCCTCAGCTGACAACCTGCAAGGAACCGGGGACCTCAGTCCTACAATTGCAAGGGAGTGAAATCTGCCAATACCCCAAGTGAGCAAGGGAACGCATCCTCCCCAGGTACCTGCAGAAAGGAAAGTGGGCTGCAGATGCCTTTTTAGCCTGGTGAGTCCCGTATGCACTTCTGACCTCCAGAACTGTAAAATAATACAATTGTTGTTTAAGCTAAAAAGTTTGTAGTAATTTGTCATGGCCGCCACAGGGAACTAACACAGCGTGGAAATGACTCTCTCCCTTTTCCCAATAGAATGGTTTCAAGCCCACCTGTTGGAGCCAGTGTGTCCCTCTTTGAGTGGCTAAGGGTCCATTCTGGGTGGCGGGCTGTCCAGCAGTGGATGGCGAGTGACCACCATGAACAATTGAGTGTTTGCTTGTGAACACTGTCCCCTCTTTCCCCGACCTGTTACCTGGATGTGTGGAGATTGGGTGGGGCCTGCCCTGCATCCTACTATAGGAAATCTTGTCAACCAGGTAGGTCATATGGCATCCTGAGGGCTGGAGCCCGATGCTCCCCCGTCTGCCCAGTGCTTGGGGGATGCTGTGCTGGGGGAGATTCTGTGCCCAGGAGGAGAGGAACCCTAGAACTGACTCTCCTGACCCCCGCTGGTGGAGGCCTTCCCAGTGTCGGTGCCTCGGCCACTTCAGGTATGTGGAGGTCAGGGGGCCTGGTGGATACTGTCCTTCACTGTCCCTCTCGCTTCCCATGGAGCTTCCCCCTCACACTCTCAGCCCATCCATCCAAGCTGGTCCAGTTAGGTCAGGCAGGCATCTCAGAGGTGGGGGCTCAGAATGCAGCTGGGTAGATGGGAGATGGATCCCAACCCCAGCAGGTACTGAGACAGAGGGAAGGGATCTGCTTTGGAACTGAAGAGGGCCTCCTCCCAGCAATGTCCTCAAAAGAATGTAGGGCTCATGGGAGCTGCAGGGCCCCCCACCTGGGACTTGGCTGATCTGATGACCTTAGACTCAGAGATGGATGGACATCCTCAAC
>NW_024356483.1:0-3709 GCF_902729225.1 Pteropus medius
ATATATATATATATATATACCACAGCTTCTTTAGCCAATCATCTATTGTAGGACACTTCGGTTGCTTCCATGTCTTGGCCACTGTGAATAATGCTACTATGAACATCGGTGTGCAAATATCTTTTTGGTTATGGGTTTTCAAGTCTTTGGGTTAAATACCCAGTAGAAGGATTGCTGGATCATATGGTAGATCAATTCTTAGTCTTTTGAGGAACCTCCATAGCAAATTGGCTGTACCAATTTGGAGTCCCACCAGCAGTGTACGCGGGTTCCTTTTTCTCCACATCCTCTCCAGCATTTGTTATTACTTGTCCTGTTGATAATAGCTATTTTATAGGTGTGAGATGATATCTCATTGTGGTTTTGATTTGCATTTCCCTAATAGCTAGCGATGTTGAGCATCTGTTTATATGTTTGTTGACCATTTGTATGTCCTCTAGGGAGAAGCGTTTGTTCAGGTCCTTGCCCATTTTTTGACTTTTTTGTTGTTATTGAATTTTATGAGTTCTTTGTATATTTTGGATATTCCCTTATCGGAGGCGTTGCTTGCAAATATATATTTCCCACTTGGATGGTTGTCTCTTTACCCTGCTGATGATTTCTTTTGCTGAGCAGAAGCTTTTTAGTTTGATGTAGTCCCATTCATTTATTTTAGCTTTTATTTCCTTTGCCTTTGAGGTCAAATTAAAAAAAAACCTCTTTAAGTCCAAGGTCCTTGAGTTTAGTTCCTGTTTTCTTCTATGCATTTTATTGTTTCAGATCTTATATTCGGGTCCTTAATCCGTTTTGAGTAATTTTTGTTGAGTGGTCACAGACAACAGTTTATTTTCATTGTTTTGCAGGTGGCTTTCCAGTTTTCCCAGCATCATTTACTGAAGAGGCTTTCCTTTCTCCACTGTATGTTTTTGGCTTCTTTGTCAAAAATTATTTGCCCATATAAATATCGGTTTACTTCTGGGCTCACGATTCTATTCCACTGGTGTGGTGTCTGTTTTGCTGCCAATACCATGCCGTTTTGATTATTGTCACTGTGCAGTATAATTTGAAGTCGAGCAGAGTGATGCCTCCAGCCTCATTCTTTTTTCTCTGGATGGCTTTAGCAATTCAGGGTCTTTTGTGCTTCCGTACAAATCTGATGATTTTCTGTTCTATTTCTTTAAAAAATGCCAATGAGATTTTGATGGAAATTACATTAAATCTGTATAATGCTTTAGGTAATGCAGTCATGATAACTATGTTGATTCTTCCAATCCAAGAACACAAAATATCTTTCCATTTCTTTGTGTCTTCTTTGATTTCTTTTGATAGGTTCTTATTGTTTTTACTATATAGGTCCTTCACTTGTTAAATTTATTCCTAGGTATTTTATTCTTTTTATTGCAATTGCAAAAGGAATTATTTTTTCCACTTCTTTTTCTGACATTTCATTATTAGAGTATAGGAACGCTATGGATTTTTGAACGTTGACTTTGTATCCAGAGACTTTACTGTATTTGCTTTTTGTTTTTAGTAGTGTTCTTGTGGAGTCTTTAGGGTTTTCTACATAGAGAATCATGTCATCCATAAATAGTGACGGTTCGACTTCTTCATTTCCTGTTTGGATACCTTTTATATCTTTCTCTTGTCTGATTGCACTCGCTAGGACTTCCAATGTTATATTGAATAACAGTGGTGATACTGGACAGCCTTGCCTTGTTCCTGAACTTAGAGGGAAGGTTTTTAGTTTTTCACCATTAAGTATAATGTTGGCTAAGGGTTTGTCATATATGGCCTTTATTATGTTAACATACTTTCCTTCTATACTGATTTAGTCAAGTGTTTTGATCATAAATGAATTCCGTATATTGTCGAAGGCTTTTTCTGCATCTATTGATATGATCATATGATTCTTATTTTTTAAATTGTTTATATGGTGCCTCACATTCATTGATTTGCATACGTTGAACCATCCCTGTGCCTCTGGGATGAAGCCCATTTGGTGTATAGTCTTTTTAATATGTCGCTGTATTCGGTTCGCTAGTATCTTATTTAGGATTTTTACATCTGTGTTCATGAGATATATTGGTCTGTAGCTTTTATTTGTGTGTGTGTGTGTGTTGTCTTTACCAGGTTTTGGTATCAGGGTAATATTGGCCTCATAAAATGTGTTGTGAAGTATTGCCTCCTCTTCGATTTTTTGAAAGAATTTCAGGAGAATAGGTATTAAATCTTCTTTGAATGTTTGGTAGAATTCACTGGTGAAGCCATCTGGTCCTGGACTTTTACCTTTTGCTAGGTTTTTGATGATTGTTTCAACTTCCATACTGCTGATCAGTTTATTTAAATTTTCCAATTCTGTGATTCACTCTAGGAAAGTTGTATTTTTCTAAGTAGTGGTGAATTTCTCCTAGGTTATTAAATTTGGTGTTATATAGGTTTTCGCAGCATTCTTGTATGATCCTTTGTAATTCTGCAGTGTCTGTCGTAATTTCCCCCCTTTCATCCCTGATTTTGTTTATTTGTGTCTTTTCTCTTTTTTCTTTAGTGAGTCTATCCAGGGGTTTGTCAATTTTATTAACCTTCTCAAAGAATCAGCTCTTTGTTGCTTTTATTTTTTCTATCTTTTTTGTTTGTTTGTTTGTTTTCAGTTTCATTCTTTTCTGCTCTGATTTTGATTATTTCTTTCCTTCTGCTGACTTTTGGCTTCATTTGTTCTCTTTTCCTAGCTTTTTAAGATGAAGCATTTGGTTATTTATTTGGACGCATTCTTGTTTTTGGAGACAGGCCTGTAATGATTTGAACTTTCCTATTATGACTGCTTTTGCCGTGTCCCAAAAGTTTTGATATGTTGTACTATTATTGTTATTCATTTGTATGTATCTCTTGATTTCTCTTTTTATTTCTTCTGTGACCCAGTTATTCTTCAGTAGCATACTGTTTGATCTCCATGTATTTGTGGTTCTTCTTGATTTATTTTTGCAGTTGATCTCCTGTTACAAAGCATTATGATCAGAGAATATGGTTGGTATGATTTTAACCCTCATATTTGTTGAGGCTAAATCTATGTCCCAGTATGTGGTTGATTCTTGAAAATGTTCCATGTACACTAGAGAAGAATATATAAGCACCTGTTTTGGAATGGAAGGCTTTAAAAATCTCAATTATGTCTAGTTGTTCTAAAGTGTCATTTAAGGATGTTGTTTCATTACTGATTTTCTGTTTGGATGATCTGTAAATACCGACAGTGGGGTATTTAGGTACCCTACTACGATAATGTTTTGGTCATCTCAGCATCTTTCTTTTTTTTATTTTGAAGTATATTTTGTCCAATGTTAGAACCGCTACTCCTGCTTTTATCTGAACGCCATTTGCATGAAATATCATTTTCCACCCTTCACTTTGAATCTATATTTGTCTTTGGAGTTGAGATGTGTCTCCTGGAGCAGCATATGGTTGGGTTTTGTGTTTTGATTCATTCTGCAACTCTGTGCCTTTTTATTGATGAGTTCAGTCCATTTACATTTAGGGCGATTATTGAAATATGAGGTCTTCTTATACCCATTTTACCTTTTGCTTTCTGGTAGCTTGGTGTCTCCATTGCTTCCTTGTCCTTGTGTTTCTGTTTTCTTTATTTTGGTTGGCTTTTGTGGGTTCTCCTTCTGGTCCTTCTTGTTTTATGCTATATTCTTCAGTTCTGAATCTTTAGCATGTGGTTGCCTTTGCGAATATG
>NW_024356484.1:0-454 GCF_902729225.1 Pteropus medius
GGGTGAGCAGGGGTCGGGGCGGGTGAACGTGGGGTACTGGGCGGAGCGGTCAGGCAAGGGAGCTGGAGTTGCAGAAGCATCGCCAGCGGCGAGGGTGCGCTGGGAACTCCGCGCCCCGCGCCTGCAAGCAAGCGGGGGACTGCAGAGCCGGCTCCTCCTCCCCAAGGCTTCGGGCGGGGCTGGGGGTGGGGCCAGACTCCCGGCCACGCCCTCATCCCCGCCTCCTGTTCCCCCAGGTGAGCGGGAGGCACCTGGCCCTAGCCCTGGAAGGTCAGCGCCATCCGCTCCGCCGCAGGTAAGCTCTGCCGCGGCCCAGATAAGCCGCTGCGGCCTGACTGAGCGGCCCCAGACCTGGGCGTGGACCGAGCTCAGTTTCTGGAGCCGCGAGTAAATCCGGCGCCGGCCTTCCCAGCAGTTCCTGGGCGGAGTCGGGAAACAAGTTGTATCGGTTTCC
>NW_024356485.1:0-309 GCF_902729225.1 Pteropus medius
TTCATCAATAGCACGTCAAGGAGCTAGATCCCCAAATATCTGGACACCCTATATGTATAATTATCACATTTTCCTGACTTTTTTGGATTCGAGATACTTTATGATGTGTTATATGTACTTGCCTTTATGCTGTTTTAGAAAACAACATATTCTGAAATAATCATTGGCTTTTCTCTAAAACAATGTTAAACACTAAATAACGTTATAGGCTCGGGTAAATGTAGGATATTCAATGTAAGGAGATATTTACATGAGGTACAAACATATAAAACAATATTTTATAGTCTTAATGTGAGACCACAGGTTTGT
>NW_024356486.1:0-423 GCF_902729225.1 Pteropus medius
ACATCTGCTTTGGGGGACCCCACCCAGACAGGAGTCAAGGGCACAGGGCCATGCCCCAGCGACCTTAACGCTCTCCAGAAACCACTCTGCTTACTACACACCAGCAGCAGGCGACGGATGGAGGAGAGAGGCCGAGGTGGGGTCTCGGCCCGGGAGGCCCCCTTGGACCCCTGGCACTAAGCGAGCTGCCCGCCTGGGAGACGGAGGTGGGGGAGAGGCAGGGTTTGCCGTCCCCACACCGCCCACATGGTCCCACCTGGAACCCAGGACAGGACTAGGGGGAGGGGCCATAGGGCTCCGTGGAAGCGAAGGACCCTCAGCCCCCACAAAGGACCCCCAGCCCCCACGAAGCGCCCCCAGCCCCTACCTGGACCCGCGACCGAGCGGGCTCCACCCCGATTTTCCGAGGGGCATCTCTGGGGA
>NW_024356487.1:0-1176 GCF_902729225.1 Pteropus medius
TCCCTCACCTTTCTGCCTGGGATGGTCGTAATGGTCCCAGTGTACGCATTGAAAAGGAAGAAATGAAAGGCTCAAAGAGGTGATCGCAAAGCTCAAGAGGCACGGAGGCCGAAATCAGACCCACGGCTGTCTGCAGTGTCCCCCAACTGACCTCTTTCCAGCGGGTGACGGCCTCCAGGGACGGAGGGGCCAAAGCCTCCCTGGGTCCGCTGTCTGTGGGTGGCCTGAGCTCTGCACGAGGATACAGAGAGGAATGAGACGCCGTTTGTACCTCTAGGGGCTCAAAGTGTCAGTGAGTGCTTCTGCAACTTCTGTACCCCAGTACCCGCAGACGACCGAGCATCGGCCTCAGAGCCCCGAGGCGCCGGGAGGGCCGTGAATTTGCCGCAAGTGAGCCGTATCTCGAAAGTCTGCAGTTCCGACTCAAAATGGACGTCACTAGAGAGCTTTTTGCCAGATCTACCATATACATATATATGCATATATATGTTCATCTATATGCATATATATGTATATGGTGGATTTTCGAAGAAAACCTGTGTGGACCCTTGTCTACCAGAGAAGACAGGCCGCTCCCAGCACCTCCACCTCCCCGGAGTGTGGCCACGAGGGCCTTCAGAGCCCACCAATTCAGCTGGATCTCTTTTCATCCCAGAGGCCCCGGGGCTCCTTCCTAGACCTCTGCTCCTTCCCTGCTTTCGCATTTAAAATCAGACCCCGGAGACTGACTTGAACCTCCCTCTCCCTCACCTTTCTGCCTGGGATGGTCGTAATGGTCCCCGTGTACGCATTCAAAATGAAGAAATGAAAGGCTCAAAGAGGTGATCGCCAAGCTCAAGAGGCACGGAGGCCGAAATCAGACCCACAGCTGTCTGCAGTGTCCCCCAACTGACCTCTTTCCAGCGGTGACGGCCTCCAGGGACGGAGGGGACAAAGCATCCCTGGGTACGCTGTCTGTGGGTGGCCTGGAGCACTGCACGAGGATACAGAGAGGAATGAGACGTCGTTTGTACCTCTAGGGGCTCAAAGTGTCAGTGAGTGCTTCCACAACTTCCGTACCCCCGTACCCGCAGACGACCGAGCATCGCCCTCAGAGCCCAGCAATGACTGGCCGGGAGGCCGTGAATTTACTTATAAGTGAGCACACGTATCTGATCCTGCAGTTCGGCTCAAAAT
>NW_024356488.1:0-564 GCF_902729225.1 Pteropus medius
TTGAATTCTTTCTACACCTTTGTCAAAAAATAGTTGGCTGTATGTGTGTGGCTTTATCTATCTATCTATCTATCTATCTATCTATCTATCTATCTATCTATCTATCTATCTATCTATCTATCATCTATCTATCTATTTATTTATTTATTTCTGTTTCATTGGTCTTTGATCCATCTCTCAGCCAACACCACACTGGTTAGTTCCTGTGACTATACAAGTCTTGAAATCAAAGAGGGTGATTCCTCTGATTTGTTATTCAATTTTCAAAATTGTTGAAGTCATTCTAATTCATTTGTCCTTCCCTGTAAATTTTAGAATAATCTTGTTTACATCTCCGTAAAAATCTTGCTGATACTCTCTCTGATAGAAATTGCGTTGGATCAGTATAGCAATTTGGGGAGAAATAACATCTTTACTTTTTTGAGTCTTTCAATTAATCAACATGATATGTCTCTCCATTTATTTAGATATTCTCTTTCATTAGTTTTTAGCATCAAAGTCCTATACATGTTTTATTAGATTTTATTTTTCTTGAGTTATTATAAATGATATTGTGCTTTTAAT
>NW_024356489.1:0-3545 GCF_902729225.1 Pteropus medius
TGTTAGTGTTATTAGTGTAAAATTTGCGATTAGGATTAGGTTTAGGTTTAGGGTTTGGGTTTTTGTAAGTTTTAGGTTTACAGTTAGAGTTAGGGTTACTGTTAGGGTTAAGGTTAGCATTAGTTTAGGGTTAGGTTTATGGTATATGGTTTGTTTTACTGTTATTTTTTGTGAAATTGAGGATTAGGTATAGAATTAGGTTTAGGATTAGCTTTAGATTAGGGTTAGGGTCTGGGTTAAGTTTAATGATAGGCTTACGCTTAAGTTTTTGGTTAGATTTAGTGTTAAGGTTAGTTAGAGTTAGTTTTAGAGTTAAATTAGAGTTAGGGTATTTTTGGGGTCAGGCGTTAATGTTCAGGTTATCGTTTGTGTTAAATTTAGGGTTAGGTTTATCATTCCGGTTAGGGGCACAGGTGTTAGTGTTAGGGTTAGGGTTAGTGTTAGGGGAAGAGGTTAGAGTTAGGGTTAGGGTTAGTGTTAATGTTATTCTAATCCTAACTAGGGTTAGGGTATGGGTTTAGTGTTAATGTTATTCTTATTGTAAAATTTGGGATTAGGTTTAGGGTTAGTGTTAGGGTATATGGTTCGTTTTAGTGCTATTCTTAGTGTAAAAATTAGGGTTAGGATTGGAATTAGGTTTAGGATTAGCTTTAGATTATGGTTACGGTCTGGTTTAGTTTTAAGTTAGATTTTGGTTAAGTTTTTGGTTAGATTTCGGGTTAGGATTATGGTTAGAGTTAGTTTTATCTTAACCTTAAGTTAAATTAGAGTCAAGGTTATGTTGGAGTCAGGCATTAAGGTTCAGGTTATTGTTAGCATAAAATTTAGGGTTAGGTTTATGGTTTGGGTAAGGGGAACAGTTTAGTGTTAGTGTTAGGGTTAGGGTTAGGTTTAGTTTTAGAGTTAGTGATAGGGATAGGGTTAGCCTTAGGCTTAGGGTTATGGCTAGGTTTAGTGTTAGGGTTCAGGTTAAGGTTAGAGTCAGGTTTAGCATTATGGTTTGGTTTAGGGTTACAGTTATGTTTAGGTTTCGGTTCAGGGTATGTGGTTAAAGTTAGGATTAGTGTTAGAGTTAGTATTATGCTTTAGGGTTACGGTTAAGGTTAAGTTTAGGTTAGGGTTAAGATTAGGTTTATGGTTATGGTAAGAATTTAGAGTGAGGATTAGTGTTAGGGTTAGGGTTATGGTTACGTTTAGGGTTATGGTTAGTGTTACGGTTAGGGTTATGGTTAGGTTTAGGGTTAGTATGGTTAAGTTTTAGGGTGAGGTTTATGGTTTAGTGTTAGGTTTAGGGTTAGGGTTTAATGTTAGGTTTATGATTAGGTTTAGTGTTAGGTTTCGGGTTAAGGTTATGTTTAGGGTTAGGGATAGAATTAGCATTACTGCTAGGGTTAAGGTTAGATTTTGGGTTAGGGTAATAGTTTAGAGTTAGGATTAGTTTTAGGCATAGGATTAGGGTAAGGGTTACAATAAAGTAAGGATTTGGGTGAGGGTTACATTTAGGTTTTGGCTTATATTTAACTTTGTGGTTTCGGTAGGGTTACAGTTATGTTTATGGTTAGGGTTGGTATACGAGGTTAGAGTTAGAATTAATGTTGGCGTTAGGAATAGAGTTATGATTTATTTAGGATTTTGGTTAGGGTTAAGTTTAGGTTAGGTTTAAGGTTAGAGTTTGGGTTAGGGTAAGACTTTAGAGTTAGTATTAATATTCTGGTTAGTGTTAGTGTTAGGGTTACGATAATTTTAGAGTTAGGGTTAGAATTAGGATTAGGATTAGGTTTAGGCTTAGGGTTTAGCGTTAGAGTTAGGTTTACGGTTAGGGTTAGCATTAGGGTTACTGTTAGGATTAAGATTACCGTTAAGTTTAGGATTAGGTTTAGGTTTAGGGTAAATTTAAGGATTCCTTAGATTTAGTGTTCAGGTTAGGTTTAGAATTAGTTTTAGAGTTAACTTAGGGTTAGGGTTAGATTTGTAGTAGGGCTTAATGTTAGGGTTCTTGTTAGTGTAAAATTTAGGGTTAGGGTTAGGGTTAGGGTCAGGTTTAAGTGTTAGAGTTAGGGTTGGCGTTAGGCTTAGGGTTAGGTTTCATTTTAAGTTTAGGGTTATGTTTATTGTTTGAGTTAATTTTAGGTTTAGAGTTAGGGTAAGAATTTAGAGTTAAGATTAGTATTAGTGTTAGGGTTAGGTTTTGGGTTACCTTAATGTTAGGGTTAGGTTTTGTGTTACGGTTAGGTTTAGAGTTTGGTTTTAGTGTTAGGGTTAGGGTTAGGGTTAGAGTTTAGTGTTAGTGTTAGGGTTAGTGTTACTTTTAGTGTTAATGTTAGGTTTAGTGTTAGGGTTACATTAAAATAGGGTCAGGGTTAGCATTAAGTTTAGATTTAGGGTTACAATATGGGTTTTGTTTTCGGGTTATTCTTAGTGCAAATTTATGGTTAGGGTTAGAATTAGGGTTATGATTAGCTTTAGATTTAGAATTAGCCTGTGGGTTAGTGTTATCATTAGGGTTATGTTTAAGGTTTGGTTAGATTTAGGTTTAGGGTTAGATTTAGTCTTAGCTTTAGAGTTAAATTAGGGTTAGAGTTATATATGGGGTCAGTGGTGAAGTTGAGGGTTATTTTTAGTGTAAAATTTAGGCTTAGGGTTAGTGTTTGAGTTAGAGTAAGAGGTTAGATTTAAGATTAGTTTTACAGTTAGGATTAGTGTTGGTATTAGTTTAAGGTTATGGTTAGAGTTATGTTTAGGTTAGGATTAAAGTAAGGGTTAGGGTACGGTAATAGTTTAGAGTTATGAGTAGTGTTATGGTGGAGTGAAGTTGAAGTATCATATGAAAAGTTATTGAATTATTATTATTGAAGTTTGGGTTAAGGTTACATTCAGCTTAGGGTTAGGCTTTAGGTCTAGGGTTAGTGTTAAGATTAGGGTTAGAGTTAGGGTAGGATTAGATTTAGGGTTATGATTTATTTTAGGGTTATAGTTAGGTTTAGAATTTAGGATTAGGGTTCGTGTTAGGCTTAGGTTTAGGGTTAGAGTTATTTTAGGTTTTGATTTACCGTTATGGTTTTCGTTAGTGTTAGAGTTATGCTTAGAGATAGTGTTATTCTAAGAGGTTAGATTTAAGATTAGTTTTAGTGTTAGGATTAGAATGAGGATTCGTTTAGGGTTATGTTTAGGGTTAAGTTAAGTTTAGTGTTAAAGTTAGGGTTAGGGTTAGGGTTAGGTTTTATGGTTAGGGTTAGGGTTAGGGTAAGTGTTTAGGGTTAGTGTTAGTGTTATGGTTACTGTTAGGGTTAGGTTCAGGTAATGGTTAGGAGGAGGGTGGGGTTTACGGTTATGGTTATGGTAATAGTTTAGTGTTAGGCTAAGGGTTAGGATTACGGTTTGTGTTAATGTTAGGGTTACTGTTATGTTAAGATCAGGTTTACAGTTAGGTTACGTATTTAGAGTTAGAAATAGTGTTATTGTTAGGGTTTGGGTTAGGGTTATGTTAAGGTTTTGGGTTAGGGTTTGGGTTAGACGTAGGGTCAGGGTTAGGTTTAGAGTTATGG
>NW_024356489.1:3689-7462 GCF_902729225.1 Pteropus medius
GTCTTGGCGTTTCTTTAAAGGTAGGGTTAAAATTCTCCTTAGAATTAGGCTTTGTGTTAGGGTTAGGTTCAGGGTTAGGTTAGGGTCACGGTTAGGGTTAAGGTTAGGGTTTATGGTTAGTGTTAGTGTTAAGGTTAGGGTTAGGGTGAGTGATAGGATAAGTGTTACTGTGAGGGTTAAGGTTAGCGTTAGATTTAGCGGTTGGTTTATAATTGTGGTTAGGGTTAGTTTATTCTTAGTGTAAAATTAAGGGTTAAGTTTAGAATTAGAGTTAGGTTTAGTATTAGATTTAGTGTTAGGGTCTGGGTTAGGATTAGTATTAAGGCTACGTTTAAGGTTCGGTTTATATTTACGGTTATGTTTATTGTTAGAGTTAGTTTTAGAGTAAAATTAGAGTTTGGTTTTTGGTTAGGGTTAGGGTAAAAGTTCAGTTAAGATTAGTTTTAGGGTTAGGTTTAGGGTTAGGATTACTGTTAGAGTTACCATTAGAGTTGGGATCAGCTTTAGATTTCAGGTTAGATTAGAGTAAGTGTTAGGGTTAGGGTTTGCGTTAAGTTTTTGATTAGGGTTAGAGTTATTCTTAGTGTTACATTTATGGTAAGGGTTAGAAAATTGGATAACTTTAGCTTTAGATTTAGTGTTAGGCTCTGTGTTAGGATTAGTGTTAGGGCTATGTTAAAGGTTTCATTTAGATTTAGAGTTAGAGTTAGGGTTAGAGTTAGTTTTAGAGTTAAATTAGGGGTAGAGTTAGAGTGAGGGTTAGGAGTAGGGTGAGGGTTAGATTTAAGTTTATAGTTTTTGTTACGTTACAGTGATGTTTAGAGTTAGGGTTAAGTTATGATGTTAGTGTTAGAATTGGTGTTAAAGTTAGGTTTAGGGTTAGAATTAGTTTAGGGTTATGGTTAGGGTTATGTTTAGGTTAGGGTTAAGGTTAGGGTTAGGTTTAGGTTTAGTTTAGGGTAAGGGTTAGTGTCATGGTTAGGTTTAGGGTTACCGTTACATTTAAGGTTAGGTTTAGGGTTGGGGTAAGAGTTTAGAGTAAGGATTAGTTTAGGGTTAGGATTAGTGTTACGGTTAAGTTCAGTTTAGGGTTATTGTTAGAGTTAGATTTAGTGTTAGGTTAGGGTAAGGGTTAGGGTTATGGTTCGGGTTTAGACATAGGGATATGGTTAATGTTTAGTATTAGGGTTAGGTTTTAGGATTAGGAATAGGGTTAGGGTTAGGTTTAACGTTAGGGTTAATGATTAGGTTTAGGATTGCGGTTAGGGTTAAGGTTAGGGTTATTTTTAGGATTAAGTTTATGTTCAGGGTTTGGGTAAGAATTTAGAGTTAGGATTAATGTTATGGTTAGGGTTATTGTTAGGGTTACGTTAAGGTTAGATTTAGTGTTATGGTTAGTTTTAGGATTAGAGTTAGGTTTAGGGGTAGGCTTAGGTTTAGTTTAAGTTTAGGGTTAGTGTTAGGATTAGGGTTAGGTATAGGGTTAGATCTAGTGTTCGATTTCTGTTTATAATTAGGTTAGGGTAACGATTAGGGATCGGGTTAGGGCTAGGGTTCAGTGTTAAGATTAGGTTTAGCATTAAGATTAGGTTTAGGGTTAGTGTAAGAGTTTAGAGATAGGATTAGTGTTAGGTTTAGTGTTAGGGTTAATGTTAAGGTTAGGTTTAGGGTTAGAGTTAGTGTTAGTGTTAGGGTTATTTTGTTTACACTTAGGTTAGGATAAGGGTTAGGGTTAGGATTAGTCTTAGGATTAGTGTTAATGTTATTATTAGGGTTAGGTTTCGGGTTAGTTTTGGGTTATGGTTAAGGTAAGGATAGGGTCAGGGTAAAAGTTCTGATTTAGGATTATTGTTAGGGTTAGGGTTAGGTTTAGGGTTAGTTTTAGAGTTAAATTAGGGTTTGGGTTAGGTTTATGGTAAGGGGTGAAGTTTAGGATTATTGTTATTATAAAAATTAGATTTTGGGTTAGAGTTAGGGTTAGGTTTAGTGTTTAGGGTTTGGGTTGGTGTTAGGCTTAGGTTTAGGGTTAGGGTTAGGGTAAGTGTTTAGAGTTAGGATTTTGTTAGGATTAGTTTTAGAGTTAGGGTTTAGTGTTAAGGTTGTGTTACGCTTAGGGTTAGTTTCTGAATTAGGGTTAGGATTAAGTTTAGCACTATGATATGGGTTAGGGATATAGTTATGTTTAGGTTTAGAATTAGAGTAAGAGGTTAGAGTTAGGACTAGTGTTAGATTTAGGATTATTACACTAACTAGGTCTATGTTAGTGTTACGTTAGGGGTTAAGTTTAGGTTGGGGTTAAGTTTAGAGTTAGTATGTGTAAGAATTTAGAGTTATGATTAGTGTTCGATTTAGTGTTAGGTTTAGGGTTACAATAAGGTTACGATTAGGGTTTGGGTAGTGTTAGGGTTAGGTTTAGGGCTTAGGGAAGTGTTAGGGTTAGGTTAGGGTTAAGGTTAGGTTTATGGTTAGGGTGAAGATTAGCGTTAGTTTTAGGATTAGGGATAGGGTTATTCTTAGTGTAAAATTTAGCGTTAGTGTTAGAATTAAGGTTAGAAATAGTTTTATATTTAGGGTCAGAATATGGGTTAGGGTTAATGTTAGGGTTATTTTTAAATTTTCAGTTAGATGTAAGCTTTGCGTTAGGGTTAGAGTTAATTTCAGAGTTAATTAAGGATAGTGTTAGGTTTGGGTTCATGGGTTATGCTTAGGATTATTGGTAGTATAAAAGTTAGAGTTAGGATTAGGGTTAGGGATAGAGTTAGAGGTTAGAGTTGGGATTAGTGTTAGCCATAGAGTTAGTGTTTGGGTTACTTTAAGGTTAGTATTAGGGTTAGGGTTAGGGTTAGGTTTAGTGTTAGCGTTCGTTTAGTGTTAGTTTAGGGTAAGGGTAAGTGCTAGGTTTAGAGTTTAGTTTTAGTGTTAGGATTAGGGTTAGAGGTAGAGTTTGGGTAAGAATTTCGAATTAGGATTAGTGTTTGGGTTAGTGTTACAGTTACTTTTAGGTTGACTGCTAGTGTTAATTTTAGGATTATGGTTAGAGAAAGAGTTTAGATTTAGAGTTATTGTTTGGGTTAGTGTTATGGTTAGGTTTAGTTTAAGGTTTGGGTTAGGGTTAGCGTTAGCTTTGGGGTTAGGGTTAGGTTCAGGTATAGAGTTAGGTTTAGGGTTAGGTTAGAGTAAGGGTTAGGGTGAGGGTTAGGGTTTAGGGTTCGGTTTAGCGTTCGGGTTTATTGTTAGTGTTAAGGTTAGGAGTAGCATTACTGTTAGGTGTAAGGTTAGGTTTACGTTTAGGTTAAGAGTTAGGGTTAGGATAAGGGTTTAGAATTTAGGTATAGGGTTATGGTAGTGGTTAGAGTTAGGGTTACTGTTAGGGTTAAGGTTAAGTTTAGGGTTACGGTAATCTTTTAGAGTTAGGATAAGTGTTAGGATTAGTGTTAGGGTTAGGGTTACGTTAAGGTTAGGTTTATGGTTAGGATTAGGTTTAGGGTTATTGTTATGGTTAGAGTAACTGCTAGGGCTTCAGTAATTTAGTGTTAAGATTAGGATTAGGGTTCTTGTAAGAGTTCAGAGTTAGGATAAGTGTTAGGTTTAGTGTGAGGTTTAAGGTTACATTAAGTTTAGGAGTAAGTTTAGGGTCAAGTCAGGTTATGGTTAGAAATAGGGTTCGAGTAACTGTTAGAGTTTAGGTTCGGATTAGGGTTAGGATTAGTGTTAGGGTTATTGTTAGCGTTAAGGTTAGGTTTAGGGCTAGGTTGAGAGTTTAGATTTAGGGT
>NW_024356490.1:0-378 GCF_902729225.1 Pteropus medius
AATAAGACACAAATGCTAGATTTGGACAGACTTTGTGGTCAAATCGCAATTCCTACACTTAATTCATAGGGTTGTTATGAGGATAAAATAAGATAATATATGGAAAATACCTACCACAGTGACTGGTACCAATGAAAAGGATTAATGTTATTAGCACTAATGTATTTTGGAAAAAATAATACAAACATCCATTCCTATAAGTTCCAGGGTATTGTTAAAAGGTTTGCCTGGCCAAAGCTCCCAGCTTTATACAGATAAATGAGTACCTGTTTAAACAGATAAATGAGTACCTGTTTGGGATGGATGCATCTACTATTATACTCCTAAGCCCGAAGCACCTAGAGAAAAGAGGCTGACACATTCTTTCCTGTTGCAAGA
>NW_024356491.1:0-361 GCF_902729225.1 Pteropus medius
TATCCCCTGCCACTGGCCGAGCACCCCCGCCACCCCCCCGCCAGCCATGATCTCTCACCTGGACCCCAAACACATTCTCCGAACTGGTTGCCCCTCTTCCAGCCTTGCTGCCCTGAGAGCAGGATCTTTTTTAAAATCCCAATATGATCATTTCATTTCTTTGTTGAAAACAGTGGGTGCCTTCTCGCTACCTACGCTGGACCAAAATCTAGCCTCTTAGGGCTGGTCCATGAGGACCTCTGTGACCTACCCCAGCCCAAATCCCTAGCCTCAAATCCAGCCCCGCCCCCCTGCCCCCCACACCGTGCTCCCTGAGCTCCAGGCATATACTGGTCCTACCCCAGCACATGCTATCTCTTCT
>NW_024356492.1:0-992 GCF_902729225.1 Pteropus medius
TTTTGTTCTCGAGTTTCTGCTCGTCACGCTGTCCTTGGCTGTCGTCTGGTGTCCTTTTCTTACTGCTGAGGCTGAATGTTCAGCTCGTTAATTCCCAGCCTGTCTCTCATAATTGGCGACAGTCCAGCGGTCCCCAGCTTTGCGGCACCAGGGACGGTGCTCCCACGAGAACCTCACGCCTGAGGATCTGAGGCGGAGCTGAGGCGGTGGCGCCGGCGCTGACACGGACAAAGGTGCCCGCCCGCCGCGCACCTCCTGCTGTGCGGCCCCCGTACCGGTCCGCGGTCTAGGGCTTGGGGACCCCGATGGCTCAGTTCCCTGAAGTGCCGTGTGAGGTGCAGGCAGCAGGTTTCGACACGGAATGTTCTCCTCCTGCGTTTGGAAGCCGTGTCGACCGTCACGCCTTCCTCACGGCAGAGGGCGAGGGCGCTTCCTCCGCGGCGTCTTCTTTCTAAAACGCGTGGCCCCGGCCGGATCATGAGAAACACATCCGTCAGACCCCAGTTAAGGGACAGCGCTCCTGTGAGCCATTGAGGTCGTCAGGCACAAGGGCCGTCGGAGGGACTGCCTCGGCCCCGAGGTCGTGGGGCTGGGGCCGCAGGGAGAGACCGAGGCCGCCTGGCTGGACGGCGGGCTCAGTCACCGGAACGTCCCTGTGGGTTCACGCGTCGTGACAGATGTGGCATCGCGACGTCGGCTGGGAGCAAACGTCCAGCTCTCCTTCAGCACTCAGTGCCCCAAACCCACAGTGCCCCAGCCCCATTTAGCTCTGGGACCCCGTCTGGGGCCCGTGCTGCCCGAGGCCGCCCCTTGGGGACTGCTTTGGAAGAGCTGCCGGTGACCGCGCGTCTGAAAACGTGTTTCAGCCTCATCCTTGAAGGATCGTTTTACACAGTCTCAAGGTGCTGTTTGTTTCTCTTCTGCGACAGGTAGGACAGCCCAGCCCCCTTGTGTCTCCGGCTCCGTCCCGGGGGAGAGGGGTCGGCAGCACA
>NW_024356493.1:0-337 GCF_902729225.1 Pteropus medius
CGAAATGGACGTCACCAGAGAGCTTTTTGCCAAAGCTACCATATACATATATATGCATATATATGTCATCTATATGCATATATATGTATATGGTGGATTTTCGAAGGAAACCTGCCTGGAACCCTGCTCTACCACAGGAGACAGGCCGCTCCTCGCACCTCCACCTCCCCGCAGTGTGGACACCAAGCGTTCCAATGCCACAATTCAGCATGATCTCTTTTCATCCCAGAGGCCCCGGGGCTCCTTCCTAAGGCCTCGGCTCCTTCCCGCTTTCCGCAGTGGAAATCAGAGTTCAGGACGGAAGCAGACACCTCCCTCGCCCTCACCTTTCTGCCTG
>NW_024356494.1:0-346 GCF_902729225.1 Pteropus medius
TGCTTTCATCTTGTCTCCACTCCCCAGTCTAGTCTCCACAAAGAAGCAAGAGCAATCCTTGTAAAATCTAGGCCAGATCACAACACTTTTCTGCTTAAAATTCTCATAAGTGCCTGTCCCCTTTCTCCCATACCCTTCTTGCCCCAGCTACCCTGTTTCGTTTGCTATTCTTGGAACATTCAGCACATGCTCTGTCCTCAGGCCTTTCTACTTTCTGTTTGCTCTATCGAAACATAAACTTCCTCCAAATACATGTCTGGTCACTCCCTCATTTTATTTGAGAATCTGCTCAGATGTCTACTTATCAGAGAGGTCTTCCTGACCATTGCACCTTAACCATAGTGAG
>NW_024356495.1:0-1146 GCF_902729225.1 Pteropus medius
GATGGACTGAAGGGAAGGGATCAGTTGGCTCTTCCCACATCCTGCCCTGTTTCCCCTGAGCCCTTCTTGGCTCTGACTGCCATGCCAATCAATGCTGGCTTTTTCCTTAGGAAAGCCACCGAGAGATGCTGTGGAGTTGGATTTACCCAGTCCCATGATGGTCACTTGGCAAATTCTAAAGAGTGACTTTGGGCAAGAAGACTTTGTGGCAGATATGCAAAATTCATACACTAATATCATTTAGTGTATGAAATGAAAGAATCAATCACAAGGAACAATAGAGCCTTCAGGGGCTAAAGATGGAAATCTTTTAAAGCTATTTTAACATATGCGGTGACTACCTCCAACTAGCCAAATGCCAAACTTTACAGCGCAACCGCAGATTATAGGTGGTGACAACCCCAGAAATATCAGAATAGGAAAGATGCCCACCTAGGAGGCATCAGAATCCAAGATAATCTGAGTTACAATTTTTAAAAAGCCGATCAATAATTTAAAAATGTTTGAACTGTGACTTCATGGGAGTGTTTGTGTCCTTTTAGAACAGTGACTTGGAAAGAAAACAGCGTTCTTCTTGTACCAATGCTTTATATTTATTTAAAAACAGTACCAATGCTTTATGGTTAAAAGTCAGTTAAATGTCATATGCAAATATTTTTCAGGCTCTACATGTGAAGTTTCTATCTTGACAGGAAACTGCTGAAAACTGTGTATAGCTTAAAAATAATATAATAGGATAACTGTAGTCTTAGCTTTTACATAGAAATCCTACCATTCTATTTTCTACCATCAGACATATTTCTTCTTCTCTCTGAAATATGCAGGGTATCTATCTGCAGCATGCAATTCATTCATTTGTAATCAAGATGATAGTTTGAAACATCCAGTTGCAACCAGAATAACAGTGGACTTGCTTTTGACAGAATGGAAAATCATTACAATTAATAAAATGGAGCTATTAGAAATAGAAAAGAAATGGGATCTAGAATGTAACTTCACCATCATATAACTATTGAGCATCTTTATTACCAACATGTGTTATGAAGAATAGACCAGGTGTCTTTCTGTATCCCAGTATCCCATAATATTTTATAGTGGGTAAAAATAACAGAGCATGCAATACATACATACATACATACATACATA
>NW_024356496.1:0-1235 GCF_902729225.1 Pteropus medius
AGGATTCAGCAAACGTTTCATGGTAAAGGGCCAGAACAGTAACAGTATTCTAGGCTTGCAGGGCAAATAGTCCCCATTGCAATTGTTTTTACTTTGCCATTGACTCACGAAAGCGGCTAATAAGTAAACAAATGGACATAGTTGTGTTCCAATAAAATTTTGTTTATGCAGACAGGTGGTCACGGGCTGGATTTTGCCGATCCCTGGTCTAGACCAGTTTTGTTATTCTGTGATTATCTGTGAAACATGCCAACATGCTGAATTTAATTGCATTTTTCCAACTCCTTTTTGTTGTCCATTTAGATGCAAAAAATCATTTATTCTATTTTATAGTCAAATAATAGCGTTACAGTTAAGTTGTCCTTGCTATATATATATATATATATATATATATATATATATATATATATATATATTTTTCCTGAGTTTCTTTCCTACAAACATTCAGTTCGATTTATTGAACAACTGCTAAGTAACAAGCACATTCCAGGTGCTGGAGAAACAATGTAAAGACCCAAAGAGACAATAGCCTGTTAGGGAGACCTTTATAAACAAAATGTCCCCAAGTGTTATGCGCCTGACATGGCCATTTGAAACAGGAGAGTGGTGCTTCTGAAAGAGGTGTGAAAGAGGCGTCTGTCTTTATCCCCAGAACCTGTGAGTGTGCCACCTTGCAGGCAGAGGGGACTCTGCAGAGGTGATTCATTGAAGGCTCTCAGGAGATGGGGAGATTAACCTGAGCCGCCCTGGTGGGCCTGGTGTAATCTGAAGGGTCCCAGTAAGGGAATGAAGAAGGCAGACGAGTTGGTGATGGGGAGGGACACGTGAGGGAAGCACAAATCAGCAGGGTCTGAGGGCGGGGCCGGGTGCCCGGAAATGCGCGCAGCCCCGGAAGATGGAAAAACAAGAAACGGGTCCTCCCCACCGCCCCGCCTCCGCGAGGCAGGCGGGCCTGGGGCGCGTGGGTTTTAGGCCGTCTCCTGGGCTGTAAGAGAATGGGTGTACGTTGTTGCATTGAGAAGCTCGCTGTGGGAAGGAGTCGATTCCGCTGAGGTGGCCTGGGATGTAGAAAACAGCGTGGGAGTTGCTTCCCGAACTGCGTTTTGAAAGATACGTTAGGGCTTTGGAGGCAGGAGAGGGTTGGGGAAGGAAAGGCCATTCCCAGCCCCGGAGGCGCAGAAGAGCTTGGTGTGCTGGACGCTTTTGAGAAATTTGCTAATTCACTTCCTAATTCA
>NW_024356497.1:0-14771 GCF_902729225.1 Pteropus medius
GGATAGGGCCTTTGTCCCACAGAAAGGAGGGAAGAAAACTTAATCAGATTTACTAAAGAAAAAAGAAAACCATAAACTAGGAACTCTGCAAGAGATGTCCCGTATCATTTCCCGCTGTAAGTTGCAGAATTTTAAACGTGATATCCGGTATCAATATTAGGATCATTGGGGGATTTTTCGAATGAAAGAAATGTAACTGTAATAATGTATGCCTGTGTAAGTACACCCGAAAGACAGAGAGAGTCGGAGAGAGTGAGGGAGGGAGGGAGGGGGGAGGGGAGAGGGAGGGAGAGAGACAGAAAGAGAGAGAGAGCGAGAGAGAGAAAGAGAAAGAGAATTAGTTTGTGTGATGGGATCAAAAATAGTAAAGTTGAAACAATTGCTCAGTGTAGGCAAAGGGTATATAGGTGTTCTTTGTAGTATTACCTCAACTCTTCCTTAGGCTTCAAAGTTGTAAAACCTAAATGCTGGAGAATAAATCAGGGTGTGCAGGAAACACATGCAGGTAACTGAGAGGAGAGCACACACTGCATACCACATTCTGTTAATCTGGGTCTCCTTGGGGCTGCATGTGGGCTGTTATGTCTGGAGGATGACTATTCCCCTTTCAAAATTGTGTCTTTGCATCCTGGCACAGTTTCCAGTGTATGTGTCAGGTCCACGTGTTGTGTGGAAAAGAGCCCTGTTTTCCGGAAGCAATGAAAGTGTTGGCTCTGTGGACCAACAGTCCAAATGGTGTTCCCAAGCATTGTCTCAAGGCATTCGGTTTTCTGGAAGAAACAAATGACACAGACGGCATCAACATTGATGTCATCGCAGGGCTTGGGTGTGCTTAGCTGACGATAGTCCCCCGGCAATGACCTCTGAGCCTCTCCCACCTGTTGCAGCAGGAAAGAACAGAACTTGCAGGGCTTAGTGGTGGCCCCTTTTTCTCCTGTCATTTCTCCTAGAAATCCGATGAAATCCCAAGTGTCTCCACTAACCGAGCCAATGCTCTTCCTGGGCCTCTCCAGTCTGGGATCAGGTTTTCTATTTCCACCATTTATCCTTGATGTGATTGATCGCATTAATCAATCTTCAAATGTTGAACCAGCCTTGCATACCTGATTTATGTTTTTGGCGTCTAGGAGGCTCAAAATTTCCAGAGAACGTTACCTTGTTGAAAGCAACCTTGGATGTGGACTTTTCGAAGCTGCCAATGGTTGTTTCAGATGGCCAGTTCTTTGGCAGTGGTCAAAGGATCTGTCACAATTTTCAGATTCGAGGACTTGTTGGCAAGGTAATGCAGGGCTGAGACAACTGCCTGAAATTCAATCAGTTGTGCAGATCCTTGAGTTTCATGCTGTTTAGAAAGTTTTGTATAAGCTCCATCATGCACGATGGTGCCGATAACCTGTAAAATTTCCCTTTACTTTTCAGTCGCTTGATAACAAAGTTCTTCCCATTAAGTCAAGAATCGCCGGAGAGGGATGAACAACTTCAGGACTTGTGGCTAATCATACTAATGTACTCTCTATTTTATGTTTGGTAACTGCCCCCAGAGTATAAGGAGTAGTTTGTTTATAGTTAGCAGGATCCCCAAAGTATAGGCGCAACGGGACTTTGAGCCCCAGTACCGAATAGGTAATGAGGGGTTACAAGGTGCTGGGTTTTAGCGGATGCTAAATTGATCCCAAACTCCGAGGCAAAATTGCCAACCGACATCATTTTTTCGTTTTATGGTACAGAAGGCTCCCCAATGTAAGATGGTTCAACTTAACGACTTTTAACCTCTCGATGTTGCGAAAATGATACACATTCTGTGGAAACTGTACCTCGATTTTTGAATTTTCCTCTTTTCCTGGCTAGCGATATGAGTTATGGTATTCTCTCGTGGTGCTGGGCCATGATAGAGAGCCTCGGCTCCCCAACATCTCAACGAAGACGACCGTCAACTGCCGATACGTAGTATCCTTTGCATTGCAGGGCTTTTTGGACATCGCGTGTCGGGTTTCTGCATTCCGTCATGTCTACAAAACACTCAGCTGTGTCTGCTGTTTCCGTTGAGAAGAAGAGGTTCGCAGTTACTGCAGATACAGCCCAAATGTAAGCGCTCCCGGCCTATTTGAGGTTGGCTAGGCTAAGCTATGCTGTTTAGTAGTTTAGGTGTATTAAATGCATTTTCACTTGCTATATTTTCAACTAATGATTGGTTTGTCAGGACAAAACTTACCACATCCTATCTGTTTTCCTACGAAAAGGATTTCCCACTGGATCAAACTCTGAACCTGTCATTCTGCATTTTTTTTTTATTTCTTCCCTAATTATCCAGATCAGTTTGCTGTTTGTTTTCGATAGATACTAGACATATTTCGGGGTTCCCCACTTCCCTGATCATATTAAAACAATTCTTCTTCCAGAGAATCGCAAATTATTATCATCAGACTCAACGGGCTCATCGACGGCAATGAGTGCTTCACTAGGTTTATGGATTCTGGGCTGAAGTCATGTTGGAATGGCTTTGTTGTGCCACGGGGTCCAATGAGTGTTTTCCCTGATCGCCCTTAGGATCAGGAACTCTGTTGCCACAGAAGCATAGGCAGCAGCCATCACAAAGGCACTGTAGACAGAGGCCGAAATTTGGTACATGTGTAGGATATGGAAACTTATCACCTTGTACCTCAGTTGGGGTAACGACTTTCTGAAAACCATAAGTACCGCCAGCAGCAGTGCTTCCAGCCTAGAGGCACAGACTTACAGCAATCTGTGTCCCAGGCCGACTTCAGCATATCTGGATCCAGTGAGAACTGGAACTGAGCTAATGCATGTCTGCAAGGATTGTAGGCCCAGCTCTCTGAGAACATGGTGCATGCTGATTCGTTCCAGCTGAGGTTCTCAACAGCAGATGTTGGCAAATCATTCAGGGATACGATCGAATGTACATACATGATTGAGTACAAGCAGTTGCATAGCCAACAATCTCACAAACACCTAAGGGAGGAAGTGTAGCTGTCATCCCCACTTAACAAAGGGGGAACATGTGGATCCGATAGGTCAAAAGACTTGCCCGAGGTCACACAGAACCTGGACTGGAATACAAGCAGCCTGTCTCTCGAGCTTCTGCTCCGACCACTTCGGTGTACACCAGCATGTTACTAAGGTGGGCAAATGCTAGTTCTCCTCATAGCTATTTCCCATCTAGGTTGGGGTTTATCTAGTCAATTCATCTGGTAAATACCATGACAAGGTGTATTTGAATGTTACTCAGACCGTGGAGACATTCTGAGCTGCTGCATTTCCTACAGGAATCAAGTTGGGCTGGATTAGAGAGCAAAGAAGGAGCAAAATAGTTCCCATTCAGCTTATCACACTGCCTTTCTGTAAGTCCCATGGCCCGATAACTGAAGCACCAAGAGGAAGCGAGGCGACGCACATTGGCTATCAGAATTTGTGAGCATACTCAAAGGAAAGATCTGAACACTGATCGCCAGCACCTGGGTTAATTCTGGTTTGGGGCTGAATACGGTGAGTAAGCAAGAGTTGCCAGAAGAGAGGAGACAGGTATCACATATGTGAATTGTTTATTTACGAAAGTTTCCATTTAATATTTTCAGACCACAGTCCACCGAATGTAACATACCGCTGTGAGCCACACCGCACATGAGTGGGGAAAACTGTCTCGTCTCATCTGATCTTCAGAAACCCCTAAGAGTGGAGTTGCTGTTGTGTTCCCTGCTTTGTAAAGAGGATCAGAGTTGATGGCATTTGCCCGAAATCCCACAGGAATGTGACGGGAAATCGGATCAACTGTCCCTTTTGCCCTTGTCCCTAATGCCTTCTGTATGCGTTGTATTTTTACTAATTTGGACAAATGACAGTCTTAAACCTGACATTACACATCAGGGTTGGAGTAGCTCAGCTCAATCGGTTTGTTGATGGCAGAAGAAAATGAATGCCACATTGTCTTGGTGTATGTGCATGTTTTCTATCCCAGACCACTGAGCAGCTTCGGTTCCTGCAGGAGCGGCATATGATCTAGAAGGGAACGCAAGTAGAGAGAGGAGCAGTTCCCTCCCTCGCCCTCCCACTATTTGCCTGAGTCCCAGGGCCTGATTGGTTAGGCAGCTAGACGTGTCATCACGCCTCACAATGACCTTCAGAGCCGAGTCATCACAACTGTTATTATGAGCCAAGGCCCGGCAACAAGCACTTGTGTTACTTCGTCATCAGGCCTGAGAATAGTAAGGGAGATGCTGCCAGAGAGAAAGTAGATATTACATATGTCTGGGGACCGTCTGCTAGTCTGCTTCTCTGTTCCCTGGACATTCAGCTCTCTTGGCCTCAGCCCTCTTCATAGGCTTTAGCAAAATCTCCGCACTGAAAACTTCTCCCGTGGGAGCATTTACCAAAATGTCCTAACCGTGTGCTTGTGTTTCAACAGGTTAACTGGGCACTGGTCAGCGATGCTGGCTTTCAGATCTGATCACTCAGAAAGATTCGCAGGGGAACTCGGTCTCAGGTGGGGTTTTATTTCTCTTTCACCATCTCTAGATAAAACCTGGGCCATGGCACTTAAACTGCTACTTCTGGAAAAGGACAATTCCCTGATATGGGCTATTTGCTTGTAGAAAACAGGACTGTGGGTAGTAGCAATCCTCAAGCCACATGACCTTGAAAGTCTCTGGTACAGAACAACGATATTGTTATCATTCAAATGTGACGCCTGTTGGTATTGCCCAGAGATACGGCATGGAATTTTACAGAATGGGTAGGGACTAATGGAAGCACATGGCTTGGTGTCCTGTAGAGTGAACCTGTCGAATTTCATTTCATGTTTCTGATGCAATATAACTTACATACATGTGGCATTCGGACCACTGCCTTAAGTGCACGTCTCTACAGAAGAAGCAAGTCAGTCATGAGATAATTTGCGAAAAGAATAGATACAACTTCAACACGCAAAAGAAGACATTATATACTCCTGTAAGAATGAGGTATGAAATAACAAATAAGTCTATGCATTCAGGCAAACATAGTCATGAACGCCAACAGAAGTTTGCCATGAGTGTGCAGATTATTCAGTACACGGAAGAGAACACGTTTGGGAATAACCATGATAGCGGTCTTTCCCTACGATATATGAACATCTAGGCTATCGATTTAACAACTAATTCAGGGACTGACACTCTGTCAATGGAAAAGAATAGATCAGGAAACAGCCCCATTTTCATGACAAAAGGAAAAAAAGAATAATCTTGGCATTTCAAGTCAGACGATGCCCTCAGAGCAATCTCTTGTGATTACTACTGGAAGCAATTGTGTGTGTTGGGGAAGAGCCAGGAGAAAGACGCCCTTGTGTCGACTGGATTAAGTGGGTCACATCATCCTTCTCAGGCTTTCGCGCTTGAGCTCTCTTCCGGGCACGTCTGTGTCGTCGAACAATCGTGGATAGAGGACGTTCCGATGTCATTCCCAACAAGCCCCCACCTATCCCCAAGAGGGCTGATAAACGAATAAAAGGCTTAAAATCTAAACAAACCCACAAACAACCCCCCAACCTATAACATATCTAAGCTGAAGGATTCCTGGCAAGTGCAGAAAATGTAAACCATTATGAGGAAATCATGCCAAATAACAGATAGAGAAGAAAATTCCCGTTAAAATTATCCATATTTTTAGCCTGCTTGATAATAATTTAACGAGGAAAAATGTTTCTTTTGATGCAAAATCATTGGGTAAACGATCGTAGAAAACAATGGCATTGACACACGCTCCGATTACTTGGTGATTATAAAGAGGATATCATCCGTTGATTACCATGGAGAAATCGTGAGACTCTTTCATCTTTAACTCCAATGTCATAATCAAGTAATGGAAGACAAATTAAAATTGGAATAAACTTTTCACAAACATCGCTATTGTGTAAGCAGAAAAAGCACCCAAGTTTGGATGCTCTCTAGATGATATTAGATTATGAAGACCATGACACTAAGTGTATTTTATAATCGTTGATTAGGAACGAGGTACAAAGGATGACACTGTTACCGGAGAGCGGGATCCTCTACCGGCACGTCATCCCATTGTTGATGTTTCAGACCACAGTCCACCAAATGAAACATACCGCTGTGAGCCACACCGCCCATGAGTGGGGAAAACTGTCTCGTCTCATCTGATCTTCAGAAACCCCTAAGAGTGGAGTTGCTGTTGTGTTCCTTGCCTTGTAAAGAGGATCAGAGTTGATGTCATTTGCCCGAAATCCCACAGGAATGTGACGGGAAATCGGATCACCTGTCCCTTTTGCCCTTGTCCCTAATGCCTTCTGTACGCGTAGTATTTTTACTAATTTGGACAAATGACAGTCTTAAACCTGACATTACACATCAGGGTTGGAGTTGCTCAGTTCAATCGGTTTGTTGATGGCTGAAGGAAATGAATGCCACATTGTCTTGGTGTATGTGCATGTTTTATATCCCAGATCACTTAGCAGCTTCGGTTCCTGCAGGAGCGGTAAATGATCTAGAAGTGAACGCAAGTAGAGAGAGGAGCAGTTCCCTGCCTCCACCTCCCACTATTTGACTGAGTCCCAGGGCCTGATTGGTTAGGCAGCTAGACGTGTCATCACGCCTCACAATGACCTTCAGAGCCGAGTCATCACAACTGTTGATATGAGCCAAGGCCTGGCAACAAGCACTTGGGTTACTTCGTCATCAGGCCTGAGAATAGTAAGGGAGATGCTGTCGGAGAGAAAGTAGATATTACCTATGTCTGGGGACCGTCTGCTGCTCTGCTTCTCTGTTCCCTGGACATTCAGCTCTCTTGGCCTCAGCACTCTTCATAGGCTTTAGCAAAATCTCCGCACTGAAAACTTCTCCCGTGGGAGCAGTTACCAAAATGTCCTAACGGTGTTCTTGTTTTTCAACAGGTTGACTGGGCAGTGGTCAGCGATGCTGGCTTTCAGATCTGATCACTCAGAGAGTTTCGCAAGGGAACTTGGTCTCAGGTGGGCTTTTATTTCTCTTTCTCACTCTCTAGATATAACCTGGGCCATGACACTTAAACTGCTACCTCTGGAAAAGGCCAATTCCCTGATATGGGCTATTTGCTTTTAGAAAACAGGACTGTGGGTAGTAACAATCCTCAAGCCACATGACCTTGAAAGTCTCTGGTACAGAAAACGATATTGTTATCATTCAAATGTGACGCCTGTTGGTATTGCCCAGATACGGCATGGAGTTTTACAGAATGGGTAGGGACAAATGAAGCCCATGACTTGGTGTCCTGTAGGGTGAACCTGTCGAATTTCATTTCATATTTCTGATGCAATATAACTTACTTACATGTGGCAATCGGACCGCTGACTTAAGTGCACGTCTCTATAGAAGAAGCAAGTCAGTCATCAGATAATTTGCGAAAAGAATAGATACAACTTTCCCTACTATATATGAACATCTATGCTATCGATTTAACAACTAAAACAGGAATTGACACTCTGTCAATGGAAAAGAATAGATCAGGAAACTGACCCATGTTCATGACAAAAGGAAAAAAAAGAATAATCTTGGCATTTCAAGTCAGACGATGCCCTCAGAGCAATCTCTTGTGATTACTACTGGAAGCAATTGTGTGTGTTGGGGAGGAGCCAGGAGAAAGACGCCCCTGTGTCGACTGGATTAAGTGGGTCACATCATCCTTCTCAGGCTTTCGCGCTTGAGCTCTCTTCCGGGCACGTCTGTGTCGTCGACCAATCGTGGATAGAAGACGTTCCGATGTCATTCCCAACAAGCCCTCACCTAGCCCCAAGAGGGCCGATAAACACATAAAAGGCTTAAAGGCTAAACAAACCCACAAACAACCCCCCTACCTATAACATATCTAAGCTGAAGGATTCATGGCAAGTGCAGAAAATGTAAACCATTATGAGGAAATCATGCCAACTAACAGATGGACGAGAAAATTCCCATTAAAATTATCCATATTTTTAAACTGCTTGATAATAATTTATTGAGGAAAAAGTTT
Organism: Pteropus medius; assembly: GCF_902729225.1. Lineage (NCBI taxonomy): Eukaryota > Metazoa > Chordata > Mammalia > Chiroptera > Pteropodidae > Pteropus > Pteropus medius. The sequence continues at coordinate 7,996 of NW_024356497.1, forward strand.
TCTTTGGATGCAAAATCATTGGGTAAACGATCGTAGACAGCAATGACATTGACACACGCTCCGATTACTTAGTGATTATAAAGAGGATAGCATCCGTTGATTACCATGGAGAAATCGTGGGACTCTTTCATCTTTAACTCCAATGTCATAATCAAGGAATGGAAGACAAATTAAAATTGGAATAAACTTTTCAAAAACATCACTATTGTGTAAGGAGAAAAAGCATCCAAGTTTGGATGCCTTCTAGATGATATTAGATTATGAAGACCATGACACTAATTGTATTTTATAATCGTAGATTAGGAACGAGGTACAAAGGATGACACTGTTACCGGAGAGCGGGATCCTCTCCCGGCACGTCATCCCATTCTTGATGTCTGGAACAATGGATAGAGCGAGATAACGAAATACTGTAGAGAAGACAAGTTTCGTTAGAATGGAAAGTACACTTGCAGACGTGGAAGCGGACCTGAGCAAGAGAGCCGTGGCTTAAAAGGCCTGGCGACCAAGCTTTCGGGTTTTTGTTCCCCATTTGCTCTAGGTGGGCACTTTTTGAGAGCACTGAGCATTCTTGATTGACAATTAAGCCTGGCAGGACTCCGTGATTCATCATTTGCTTTTTGCGCATGTTCCTTCCCAGAATTCAGCCTGTTATAATGGACTTAATGAACTTCTGGGCATACGCCTCGCCTTATGATCATGGTATAATAGGGTTCAGGTGAGTTGAAGGTCGTTGAGTTCTTCATTGCACGTTGCGATTGACTGGCTAAAAGCCCTACCCAATTTTCTGCCTTCTTGTTTACTGCTATGCGTTACCTTTAGCCCCAAAATGCCTTCTCGCTTGCTTAATTGTGGGCGGGCATGGGCAGACCCTTCTTCCAAAAGGAAGACCTCGGTGTCTTTGCAGGCAGGCCCTAAAGCCCCGATCAATCTTTCCTGCTTAACTCTTTTCTAAGAGCCATGAACCCACTTCTTCTTAGTAGCGATGTTGAGGGATGGGAGGTCTGTTCTTCTGTATCTGCTTCCTGCTGAGAAGGGTCATCGTCCCTGTCTATTGAGGTTTCACGCAGCTGTATCCCTTTTTGCCTCACTCATGCCGGGTATCTTGGGTTTCTGCTGAAGTGCTGCCCCAGTCACTTGAGAAGGAAATGAAGATACAATGTTGTTATCTAAATCATCTAGGAATGACTTTCTACTATTGTTTTACCAAAGAAATGAGGAAAGGAGAATAGGCTGGGTTGATATATTTCTGAAAGAATAAAAAAAATTTGGCCTGAATTCCTCTCCGTTCTCAGACCCTAAGGACCCTGCTTTGACTAGGGCCATTCCCTCATGGTGGTCCGATGATCCTTATCTAAAGCCAGAGGGGATGAGTGAACAGTTTCAGGGTCATTATGTGGATTTGGTGGATAGGGACTTTGTCCCACAGAAAGGAGGGAAGAAAACTTAATCAGGTTTACTAAAGAAAAAAGAAAACCATAAACTAGGAACTCTGCAAGAGATGTCCCGTATCATTTCCCGCTGTAAGTTGCAGAATTTTAAACGTGATGTCCCGTATCAATATTAGGACCATTGGGGGATATTTCGAATGACAGAAATGTAACTGTAATAATGTATGCCTGTGTAAGTCCACCCGAAAGAGAGAGAGCGTCGGAGAGAGTGAGTGAGGGAGGGAGTGAGGGAAGGAGGGAGGGAGGGAGAGAAAGAGAGAGAGAGGGAGAAAGAGAAAGAGAATTAGTTTGTGTGATGGGATCAAAAATAGGAATGTTGAAACAATTGCTCAGTGTAGGCAAAGGGTATATAGGTGTTCTTTGTAGTATTACCTCAACTCTTCCATAGGCTTCAAAGTTGTAAAACCTAAATGCTGGAGAATAAATCAGGGTGTGCAGGAAATACATGCAGTTAACTGAGAGGAGAGCACACTCGGCATACCACATTCTGTTAATCTGTGTCTCCTTGGGGCTGCATGGTGGGCTGTTATGTCTGGAGGATGACTCTTCCCCTTTCAAAATTGTGTCTTTGCATCCTGGCACAGTTTCCAGAGTAGGTGTCAGGTCCACGTGTTGTGTGGAATAGAGCCCTGATTCCAGCGGCAATGAAAGCGTTGGCTCTGTGGACCAACAGTCCAAATGGTGATCCCAAGCATTGTCTCAAGGCATTCGGTTTTCTGGAAGAAACAAATGACACAGACGGCATCAACATTGATGTCATCGCAGCGCTTGGGTGTGCTTAGCTGACGATTGTCCCCCGGCAATGACCTCTGAGCCTCTCCCACCTGTTGCAGCAGGAAAGAACAGAACTTGCAGGGCTTAGTGGTGGCCCCTTTTTCTCCTGTCATTTCTCCTAGAAATCCGATGAAATCCCAAGTGTCTCCACTAACCGAGCCAATGCTCTTCCTGGGCCCTGTGTCGACTGGATTAAGTGGGTCACATCATCCTTCTCAGGCTTTCGCGCTTGAGCTCTTTTCCGGGCACGTCTGTGTTGTCGACCAATCGTGGATAGAGGACGTTCCAATGTCATTCCCAACAATCCCTCACCTAGCCCCAAGAGGGCCGATAAACACACAAAAGGCTTAAAATCTAAACAAACCCACAAACAACACCACAACCTATAACATATCTAAGCAAACACATAAAAGGCTTAAAATCTAAACAAACCCACAAACAACCCCCCAACCTATAACATATCTAAGCTGAAGTTTTCATGGCAAGTGCAGAGAATGTAAACCATTATGGGAAATCATGCGAACTAACACATGGACAAGAAAATTCCCGTTAACATTATCCATATTTTTAGCGTGCTTGATAATAATTTATTGGGGAAAAAGGTTTCTTTGCATGCAAAATCATTTTGTAAACGATCGTAGAAAACAATGACATTGACACAAGCTCCGATTACTTGGTGATTATAAAGAGGATATCATCCGTTGATTACCATGGAGAAATCGTGAGACTCTTTCAACTTTAACTCCAATGTCATAATCAAGGAATGGAAGACAAATTAAAATTGGAATACACTTTTCACAAACATCGCTATTGTGTAAGGAGAAAAAGCACTCAAGTTTGGATGCCTTCTAGATGATACTAGATTATGAAGACCACGACACTAAGTGTGTTTTATAATCGTTGATTAGGAACGAGGTACAAAGGATGACACTGTTACCGGAGAGCGGGATCCTCTCCCGGCACGTCATCAAATTCTTGATGTTTCAGACCACAGTCCACCAAATGTAACATACCGCTGTGAGCCACACCGCACATTAGTGCGGAAAACTGTCTCGTCTCATCTCATCTTCAGAAACCCCAAGAGTGGAGTTGCTGTTGTGTTCCCTGCTTTGTAAAGAGGATCTGAGTTGATGGCATTTGCCCGAAATCCCACAGGAATGTGACGGGAAATCGGATAACCTGTCTCATTTGCCCTTGTCCCTAATGCCTTCTGTATGCGTTGTATTTTTACTAATTTGGACAAATGACAGTCTTAAACCTGACATTACACATCAGGGTTGGAGTTGCTCAGCTCAATCGGTTTGTTGATGGCAGAAGGAAATGAATGCCACATTGTCTTGGTGTATGTGCATGTTTTCTATCCCAGACCACTGAGCAGCTTCGGTTCCTGCAGGAGCGGCAAATGATCTTGAAGGGAACGCAAGTAGAGAGAGGAGCAGTTCCCTCCCTTCCCCTCACACTATTTGCCTGATTCCCAGGGCCTGATTGGTTAGGCAGCTAGACGTGTCATCACGCCTCACAATGACCTTCAGAGCCGAGTCATCACAACTGTTGATATGAGCCAAGGCCTGGCAACAAGAACTTGGGTTACTTCGTCATCAGGCCTGAGAATAGTAAGGGAGATGCTACTGGAGCGAAAGTAGATATTATCTATGTCTGGGGACTGTCTGCTAGTATGCTTCTCTGTTCCCTGGACATTCAGCTCTCTTGGCCTCAGCACTCTTCATAGGCTTTAGCAAAATCTCCGCACTGCAAACTTCTCCCGTGGGAGCAGTTACCAAAATGTCCTAACTTTGTTCTTGTGTTTCAACAGTTTAACTGGCCAGTGGTTAGCAATGCTGGATTTGAGATCTGATCGCTCAGAGAGATTCGTGAGGGAACTCTTTCTCAGGTGGGGTTTTATTTCTCTTTCTCCATCTCTAGATAAAACCTGGGCCATGGCACTTAAACTGCTACCTCTGGAAAAGGCTAATTCCCTGATATAGGCTATTTGCTTTTAGAAAACAGGACTGTGGGTAGTAACAATCCTCTAGTCACATGACCTTGAAAGTCTCTGGTACAGAAAACGATATTGTTATCATTCAAATGTGACGCCTGTTGGTATTGCCCAGATACGGCATGGAGTTTTACAGAATGGGTAGGGACAAATGAAGCCCATGACTTGGTGTCCTGTAGGGTGAACCTGTCGAATTTCATTTCATATTTCTGATGCAATATAACTTACTTACATGTGGCAATAGGACCGCTGACTTAAGTGCACGTCTCTATAGAAGAAGCAAGTCAGTAATCAGATAATTTGCGAAAAGAATAGATACAACTTTCCCTACTATATATGAACATCTATGCTATCGATTTAACAACTAAAACAGGAATTGACACTCTGTCAATGGAAAAGAATAGATCACGAAACTGACCCATGTTCATGACAAAAGGAAAAAAAAGAATAATCTTGGCATTTCAAGTCAGACGATGCCCTCAGAGCAATCTCTTGTGATTACTACTGGAAGCAATTGTGTGTGTAGGGGAGGAGCCAGGAGAAGACGCCCCTGTGTCGACTGGATTAAGTGGGTCACATCATCCTTCTCAGGCTTTCGCGCTTGAGCTCTCTTCCGGGCACGTCTGTGTCGTCGAACACTCGTGGATAGAGGACGTTCCGATGTCATTCCCAACAAGCCCTCACCTAGCCCCAAGAGGGCCGATAAACATATAAATGGCGTAAAATCTAAACAAACCCACAAAAAACTACCCAACCTATAACATATCTAAGCTGAAGGATTCATGGCAAGTGCAGAAAATGTAAACCATTATGAGGAAATTATGCCAACTAACAGATGGACAAGAAAATTCCCGTTAAAATTATCCATATTTTTAGCCTGCTTGATAATAATTTATTGAGGAAAAAGGTTTCTTTGGATGCAAAATCATTGGGTAAACGATCGTAGAATACAATGACATTGACACACGCTCCGATTATTTGGTGATTATAAACAGGATATCATCCGTTGATTGCCATGGAGAAATCGTGAGACTCTTTCATCTTTAACTCCAATGTCATAATCAAGGAATGGAAGACAAATTAAAATTGGAATAAACTTTTCACAAACATCGCTATTGTGTAAGGAGAAAAAGCATCCAAGTTTGGATGCCTTCTAGGTGATATTAGATTATGAAGACCATGACACTAAGTGTATTTTATAATCGTTGATTAGGAACGAGGTACAAAGGATGACACTGTTACCGGAGAGCGGGATCCTCTTCCGGCACGTCATCCCATTCTTGATGTCTGGAACAGTGGATAGAGCGAGATATCGAAATACTTTAGAGAAGACAAGTTTCTTTAGAAGGGAAAGTCCACTTGCAGATGTGGAAGCGGGTCTGAGCAAGAGAGGCGTGCCTGAAAAGGCCTGGCGACCAAGCTTTCGGGGTTTTGTTCCCTATTTGCTCTAGGTGGGCACTTTTTGAGAGCACTGAGCATTCTTGATTGACAATTAAGAATGGCAGGACTCCGTGATTCATCATTTGCTTTCTGCGCATGTTCCTTCCCAGAATTCAGCCTGTTATAATGGACTTAATGAACTTCTGGGCATACGCGTCGCCTAATGATCATGGTATAATAGGGTTCAGGTGAGTTGAAGGTCGTTGAGTTCTTCATTGCGCGTTGCGATTGACTGGCTAAAAGCCCTACACAATTGTCTGCCTTCTTGTTTACTGCTATGCGTTACCTTTAGACCCAAAATGCCTTCTCGCTTGCTTAATTGTGGGCGGGCATGGGCATACCATTCTTCCAAAAGGAAGACCTCGGTGTCTTTGCAGGCAGGCCCTAAAGCCCCGATCAATCTTTCCTGCTTAACTCTTTTCTAAGAGCCATGAACCCGCTTCTTCTTATTAGCGATGTTTAGGGATGGGAGGTATGTTCTTCTGTATCTGCTTCCTGCTGAGAAGGGTCATCGTCCCTGTCTATTGAGGTTTCACGCAGCTGTATCCCTTTTTGCCTCACTCATGCCGGGTATCTTGGGGTTCTGCTGAATTGCTGCCCCAGTCACTTGAGAAGGAAATGAAGATACAATGTTGTTATCTAAATCATCTAGGAATGACTTTCTACTATTGTTTTACCAAAGAAATGAGGAAAGGAGAATAGGCTGGGTTGATATATTTCTGAAAGAATAAAAAAAACTTTGGCCTGAATTCCTCTCCGTTCTCAGACCCTAATAACCCTGCTTTGAAGAGGGCCATTCCCTCATGGTGGTCCGATGATCCTTATCTAAACCCAGAGGGGATGAGTGAACAGTTTCAGGGTCATTATGTGGATTTGGTGGATAGGGCCTTTGTCTCACAGAAAGGAGGGAAGAAAACTTAATCAGGTTTACTAAAGAAAAAAGAAAACCATAAACTAGGAACTCTGCAAGAGATGTCCCGTATCATTTCCCGCTGTAAGGTGCAGAATTTTAAACGTGATGTCCCGTATCAATATTAGGGCCATTGGGGGATTTTTCGAATGACAGAAATGTAACTGTAATAATGTATGCCTGTGTAAGTACACCCGAAAGAGAG
>NW_024356498.1:0-307 GCF_902729225.1 Pteropus medius
GTATATGGTAGCTTTGGCGAAAAGCTCTCTGGTGACGTCCATTTTGAGCCAGAATCGCAGACTTCCGAGAAAAGGCTCACTTGCGGCAAATGCACAGGCCTCCCGTGGCCTTGGGGCTCTGTGGGCCATGCCCGGTCATCTGCGGGTACTGGGGTGGCGAAGTTGGAGGAGCACTCACTGACACTTTGAGCTCCTAGAGGTACAAACAACGTGTCATTCGTCTCTGCATCCTCTGGCAGGGTTCAGGGCCGCCCACAGACAGCGTACCCGGGGATGCTTTGGCCCCTCCGTCCATGGCGGCCGTCAC
>NW_024356499.1:0-800 GCF_902729225.1 Pteropus medius
GGATGTGGGCCGGTACTGGTCCTGGCCTGTTAGGAACCGGGCCGCACAGCAGGAGGTGAGGGGCAGGTGAGCGAGTGAAGCTCCATCTGTATCTGCAGCCGCCCCCCAGCGCCAGCGTCACCGCCTCGGCTCCGCCTCAGATCATCAGGGGCACCGGTCCCTGGTGCCACAAAGCTTGGGGACCACTGGCCTCGTGAGCCACTCTCTACATCCAGGTTGCTTCCGGTTTCACTCAGCAGTGAGTGTCCTTCCATGTGGGGCTGTGGTACCTGCACAGTCAGCAGGTTTTTCTTTTGGGAGAAATTCCTAGAAGTAGATTGACCAAGCCGAAGGGACACACATGCTCACGCTGCTTTGTGAAGAAGTCGTGCTATTTTAAAATACGACTGTAGTGAATAAATTGTGTGTAGGGTCTGGACCCTCGGACGTGGCACGTGACTGACACCTCACCCCGGGAACAAAGTGAGAACTAAGCCCCGTATTTAAGAGTCACACGCTGGGTGCTAGGGAGACACCTGTGTTGCTCAAGTTACTTTCTTCAGTTCGGTTTTAACCGGGACGGACTTGACTCCAAACCCACCTGGAAGAACTGTGTCGTTGGGCAGCCTGTCCACTTCCAAGATAAAATCATCCTTGAAGAACAGATAGCCCACGATGGAGAACAGGTAGACCAGGATCAGAGCCAGGACCGCCGTCAAGATGATGGACCGCCCGTTGCGTGTGACGCTCTTGATGACGTTGAGCAGAGTCTCTTCTCTGTACACTAAGTCAAAGAGCTTGGAAAGCAAACAGAAAGAAGG
>NW_024356500.1:0-765 GCF_902729225.1 Pteropus medius
AAACAACCCAGGGGACTCCCGATGTCAATGCAGAGTGATAGGCAGGATATTAGTGTTCGATACGCAGGCCTCAAATGACATCCAAAGATGTCTGTACGGACCGGTTGCGGGATAACGGCAACGTGTCGGCGGCCATCCTAGTTTGATTGGAAAGAATAAGAGGGTGGCGACTCCCTACGTACTAGCCGTGTGTGACCGCCCTTGGAATCCAAGGACTGAGGTTTTCCAGACCATCAAACAGCCCTGCAGATGACACTAAGCAACCTGGGTGATTGCAGCGCAAGTCCTGAGGTCCAATGAGAATTTCTGGACGTCGCGCATGCCTGTAAAAGTGGCCCAGGAAGGCAAACCGAATGTGGGATATCACGACTGAGGACCAAGCAGCCGAAGGCCACAAAGCAGACCACTGGCGCGTACACACGCACAGGAAATGGACAGTGGACAGGAGGCTTCACAAACACACCTGCGAACACACACGGGCCTTCAGGCACACCACTGCGAAGGCACATTCACTGACTCCATAAAAACGGGACTGCGGGCAACACCAAAAACCCCTCAGAAGGTCTCAGACGCTGAAAGGGTCCTCGTCTGAAAAGGCGCCCGTGTGCCCTCCGACGAGGAATGGGAAGCCGGCTGCTTCGGCCTGCTCCGTGGGACCCCCAACCGGGAGTGCCGTCCAGAGGTCCCGCGCGCGCCTCTGCTCCTCTCTCTCTCTGTCTCTCTCTCTGTCTCTCTGTCTCTCTGTCTCTCTGTCTCTCTGCTTCT
>NW_024356501.1:0-4785 GCF_902729225.1 Pteropus medius
TCTCTGACAGAAGACAGGCCGCTCCTAGCACCTCCACCTCCCCGCAGTGTGGTCACCGGGCGTTCCAGAGCCACAATTCAGCATGATCTCTTTTCATCCCAGAGGCCACGGGGCTCCTTCCTAAGGCCTCGGCTACTTCCCGCTTTCCGCAGTGGAAATCAGACTTCAAGACTGAAGCAGACACCTCCCTCTCCCTCACCTTTCTGCCTGGGATGGTCGTAATGGTCCCCGTGGACGCATTCAAAATGAAGAAATGAAAGGCTCAAAGAGCTGATCGCAAAGCTCCTAAGGCACGGAGGCCAAATTCAGACCCACAGCTGTCTGCAGTGTCTCCCAACTGAACTCTTTCCAGCGGGTGACGGCCGCCATGGACGCAGGAGCCAAAGCATCCCTGGGTACGCTGTCTGTGGGTGGCCCTGAACCCTGCAAGAGCATACAGAGACGAATGAGACGTAGTTTGGACCTCTAGGAGCTCAAAGTGTCAGTGAGTGCTCCTCCAACTTCGCTACCCCAGTACCCGCAGATGACCGAGCATCGCCCACAGAGCCCCAAGGCCCCAGGAGGGCTGTGCATTTGCCGCAAGTGAGCCTTTTCTCGGAAGTCTGCGATTCTGGCTCGAAAGGGACGTCACCAGAGAGCTTTTTGCCAAAGCTACCATATACATATATATGCATATATATGTTCATCTATATGCATATATATGTATATGGTGGATTTTGGAAGGAAACCTGCGTGGACCCCTGGTCTACCACAGAAGACAGGCCGCTCCTAGCACCTCCACCTCCCCGCAGTGGGGACACCGGGCGTTCCAGAGCCACAATTCAGCATGATCTCTTTTCATCCCAGGGCCCCGGGGCTCCTTCCTAAGGCCTCGGCTCCTTCCCGCTTTCCGCAGTGGAAATCAGACTTCAGGACGGAAGCAGACACCTCCCTCTCCCTCACCTTTCTGCCTGGGATGGTCGTTATGGTCCCCGTGGACGCATTCAAAATGAAGAAATGAAACGCTCAAAGAGCTGATCGCAAAGCTCTAAGGCACGGAGGCCGAATTCAGACCCACAGCTGTCTGCAGTGTCTCCCAGCTGACCTCTTTCCAGCGGGTGACGGCCCCCATGGACGGAGGGGCCAAAGCATCCCTGGCTACGCTGTCTGTGGGTGGCCGTGAACCCTGCAAGAGGATACAGAGACGAATGAGACGTAGTTTGTACCTCTGGAGCTCAAAGTGTCAGTGAGTGCTCCTCCAACTTCGCTACCCCAGTACCCGCAGATGACCGGGCATCGCCCACAGAGCCCCAAGGCCCCGGGAGGGCTGTGCATTTGCCGCAAGTGAGCCTTTTCTCGGAAGTCTGCGATTCTGGCTCGAAATGGACGTCACCAGAGAGCTTTTTGCCAAAGCTACCATATACATATATATCCATATATATGTTCATCTATATGCATATATATGTATATGGTGGATTTTCGAAGGAAACCTGCCTGGACCCCTGCTCTACCACAGGAGACAGGCCGCTCCTCGCACCTCCACCTCCCGCAGTGTGGACACCAAGCGTTCCAGAGCCACAATTCAGCATGATCTCTTTTCATCCCAGAGGCCCCGGGGCTCCTTCCTAAGGCCTCGGCTCCTTCCCGCTTTCCGCAGTGGAAATCAGACTTCAGGACGGAAGCAGACACCTCCTCTCCCTCACCTTTCTGCCTGGGATGGTCGTAATGGTCCCCGAGGACGCATTCAAAATGAAGAAATGAAAGGCTCCAAGAGCTGATATCAAAGCTCCTAAGGCACGGAGGCCGAATTCAGACCCACAGCTGTCTGCAGTGTCTCCCAACTGAACTCTTTCCAGCGGGTGACGGCCGCCATGGACGCAAGGGGCCAAAGCATCCCTGGGTACGCTGTCTGTGGGTGGCCCTGAACCCTGCAAGAGCATACACAGACGAATGAGACGTAGTTTGTACCTCTAGGAGCTCAAAATTGTCAGTGAGGGGTGCTCCTCCAGCAGGCACCCCAGTCCCGAGATGACCGAGCATCGCCCACAGAGCCCCAAGGCCCGGGAGGAGGCTATTGCATTTGCCATGAAATTGAGCCTTTTCTCGGAAGTCTGCGATTCTGTCGCGAAATGGACGTCACCAGAGAGCTTTTTGCCAAAGCTACCATATACATATATATGCATATATATGTTCATCTATATGCATATATATGTATATGGTGGATTTTCGAAGGAAACCTGCCTGGAACCCTGCTCTACCACAGAAAACAGGCCGCTCCTCGCACCTCCACCTCCCCGCAGTGTGGACACCGGGCGTTCCAGAGCCACAATTCAGCATGATCTCTTTTCATCCCAGAGGCCCCGGGGCTCCTTCCTAAGACCTCGGCTCCTTCCCGCTTTCCGCAGTGGAAATCAGACTTCAGGACGGAAGCAGACACCTCCCTCTCCCTCACCTTTCTGCCTGGGATGGTCGTAATGGTCCCCGTTCACGCATTCAAAAGGAAGAAATGAAAGGCTCAAAGAGCTGATGGCAAAGCTCCTAAGGCACGGAGGCCGAATTCAGACCCACAGCTGTCTGCAGTGTCTCCCAACTGAACTCTTTCCAGCGGGTGACGGCCGCCATGGACGCAGGGGCCAAAGCATCCCTGGGTTCGCTGTCTGTGGGTGGCCCTGAACCCTGCAAGAGCATACAGAGACGAATGAGACGTAGTTTGGACCTCTAGGAGCTCAAAGTGCCAGTGAGTGCTCCTCCAACTTCGGTACCCCAGTCCCCGCAGATGACCGAGCATCGCCCACAGAGCCCCAAGGCCCAGGGAGGGCTGTGCATTTGCCGCAAGTGAGCCTTTTCTCGGAAGTCTGCGATTCTGGCTCAAAATGGACGTCACCAGAGAGCTTTTTGCCAAAGCACCATATACATATATATGCATATATATGTTCATCTATATGCATATATATGTATATGGTGGATTTTCGAAGGAAACCTGCGTGGACCCCTGGTCTACCACAGAAGACAGGCCGCTCCTCGCCTCACCTCCCATGAGTGTGGACACCGGGCGTTCCAGAGCCACAATTCCGCATGATCTCCTTTCATCCCAGAGGCCCCGGGGCTCCTTCCTAAGGCCTCGGCTCCTTCCCACTTTCCGCAGTGGAAATCAGACTTCAGAACGGAAGCAGACACCTCCCTCTCCCTCACCTTTCTGCCTGGGATGGTCGTAATGGTCCCCGTGGACGCATTCAAAATGAAGAAATGAAAGGCTCAGAGAGCTGATCGCAAAGCTCCTGAGGCACGGAGGCCGAATTCAGACCACAGCTGTCTGCAGTGTCTCCCAACTGACCTCTTTCCAGCGGGGGACGGCCGCCATGGACGGAGGGGCCAAAGCATCCCTGGCTCCGCTGTCTGTGGGTGGCCCTGAACCCTGCAAGAGGATACAGAGACGAATGAGACGTAGTTTGTACCTCTAGGAGCTCAAAGTGTCAGTGAGTGCTCCTCCAACTTCGCTACCCCAGTACCCGCGGATGACCGAGCATCGCCCACAGAGCTCCAAGGCCCCGGGAGGGCTGTGCATTTGCCGCAAGTGAGCCTTTTCTCGGAAGTCTGCGATTCTGGCTCGAAATGGACGTCACCAGAGAGCTTTTTGCCAAAACTACCATATACATATATATGCATATATATTTTTATCTATATGCATATATATGTATATGGTGGATTTTCGAAGGAAACCTGCCTGGACCCCTGCTCTACCACAGAAGACAGGCCGCTCCTCGCACCTCCACCTCCCCGCAGTGTGGACACCGGGCGTTCAGAGCCACAATTCAGCATGATCTCTTTTCATCCCAGAGGCCCCGGGGCTCCTTCCTAAGGCCTCGGCTCCTTCCCGCTTTCCGGAGTGGAAATCAGACTTCAGGGCGGAAGCAGACACCTCCCTCGCCCTCACCTTTCTGCCTGGGATGGTCGTGATGGTCCCCGTGGACGCATTCAAAATGAAGAAATGAAAGGCTCAGAGAGCTGATCGCAAAGCTCCTAAGGCACGGAGGCCGAATTCAGACCCATAGCTGTCTGCAGTGTCTCCCAGCTGACCTCTTTCCAGCGGGTGACGGCCCCCATGGACGGAGGGGCCAAAGCATCCCTGGCTAAGCTGTCTGTGGGTGGCCGTGAACCCTGCAAGAGGATACAGAGACGAATGAGACGTAGTTTGTACCTCTAGGAGCTCCAAGTGTCACTGAGTGCTCCTCCAACTTCGCTACCCCAGTACCCGCAGAAGACCGAGCATCGCCCACAGAGCCCCAAGGCCCCGGGAGGGCTGTGCATTTGCCGCAAGTGAGCCTTTTCTCGGAAGTCTGCGATTCTGGCTCGAAATGGACGTCACCAGAGAGCTTTTGCCAAAGCTACCATATACATATATATGCATATATATGTTCATCTATATGCATATATATGTATATGGTGGATTTTCGAAGGAAACCTGCCTGGAACCCTGCTCTACCACAGGAGACAGGCCACTCCTCGCACCTCCACCTCCCCGCAGTGTGGACACCGGGCGTTCCAGAGCCACAATTCAGCATGATCTCTTTTCATCCCAGAGGCCCCGGGGCTCCTTCCTAAGGCCTCGGCTCCTTCCCGCTTTCCGCAGTGGAAATCAGACTTCAGGACGGAAGCAGACACCTCCCTCGCCCTCACCTTTCTGCCTGCGATGGTCGTGATGGTCCCCGTGGACGCATTCAAAATGAAGAATGAAAGGTTCAGAGAGCTGATCGAAAAGCTCCTAAGGCACGGAGGCCGAATTCAGACCCACAGCTGTCTGCAGTG
>NW_024356502.1:0-1808 GCF_902729225.1 Pteropus medius
GCCGCCATGGACGCAGGGGTCAAAGCATCCCTGGGTACGCTGTCTGTGGGTGGCCCTGAACCCTGCAAGAGCATACAGAGACGAATGGGACGTAGTTTGGACCTCTAGGAGCTCAAAGTGTCAGTGAGTGCTCCTCCAACTTCGGTACCCCTGTACACGCAGATGACCGAGCATCGCCCACAGAGACCGAAGGCCCCGGGAGGGCTGTGCATTTGCCGCAAGTGAGCCTTTTCTCGGAAGTCTGCGATTCTGGCTCGAAATGGACGTCACCAGAGAGCTTTTTGCCAAAGCTACCATATACCTATATATGCATATATATGTTCATCTATATGCATATATATGTATATGGTGGATTTTCGAAGGAAACCTGCCTGGACCCCTGCTCTACCACAGAAGACAGGCCGCTCCTCGCACCTCCACCTCCCCGCAGTGTGGACACCGGGCGTTCCAGAGCCACAATTCAGCATGATCTCTTTTCATCCCAGAGGCCCCGGGGCTCCTTCCTAAGGCCTCAGCTCCTTCCCGCTTTCCGCAGTGGAAATCAGACTTCAGGACGGAAGCAGACACCTCCCTCTCCCTCACCTTTCTGCCTGGGATGGTCGTAGTGGTCCCCGTGGACGCATTCAAAATGAAGAAATGAAAGGCTCTAAGAGCTGATCGCAAAGCTCCTAAGGCACGGAGGCCAAATTCAGACCCACAGCTGTCTGCAGTGTCTCCCAACTGAACTCTTTCCAGCGGGTGACGGCCGCCATGGACGGAGGGGCCAAAGCATCCCCGGGTACGCTGTCTGTGGGCAGCCCTGAACCCTGCAAGAGGATGCAGAGACGAATGACACGTAGTTTGTACCTCAAGGAGCTCAAAGTGTCAGTGAGTGCTCCTCCAACTTCGCCACCCCAGTACCGCAGATGACCGGGCATGGCCCACAGAGCCCCAAGGCCCCGGGAGGGCTGTGCATTTGCCGCAAGTGAGCCTTTTCTCGGAAGTCTGCGATTCTGGCTCAAAATGGACGTCACCAGAGAGCTTTTCGCCAAAGCTACCATATACAAATATATGCATATATATATGCATATATATGTATATGGTGGATTTTCGAAGGAAACCTGCGTGGCCCCTGGTCTACCACAGAAGACAGGCCGCTGCTAGCACCTCCAACTCCCCGCAGTGTGGACACCGGGCGTTCCAGAGCCACAATTCAGCATGATCTCTTTTCATCCCAGAGGCCCAGGGGCTCCTTCCTAAGGCCTCGGCTCCTTCCCGCTTTCCGCAGTGGAAATCAGACTTCAGGACGGAAGCAGACACCTCCCTCTCCCTCACCTTCCTGCCTGGGATGGTCGTAATGGTCCCCGTGGACGCATTCAAAATGAAGAAATGAAAGGCTCAGAGAGCTGATCGCAAAGCTCCTAAGGCACGGAGGCCCAATTCAGACCCACAGCTGTCTGCAGTGACTCCCAACTGACCTCTTTCCAGCGGGTGACGGCCGCCATGGACGGAGGGGCCAAAGCATCCCTGGGTACGCTGTGTGTGGGTGGCCCCGAACCCTGCAAGAGGATACAGAGACGAATGAGACGTAGTTTGTACCTCTAGGAGCTCAAAGTGTCAGTGAGTGCTCCTCCAACTTCGCTACCCCAGTACCCGCAGATGACCGAGCATCGCCCACAGAGCCCAAAGGCCCCGGGAGGGCTGTGCATTTGCCGCAAGAGAGCCTTTTCTCGGAAGTCTGCGATTCTGGCTCGAAATGGACGTCACCAGAGAGCTTTTTGCCAAAGCTACCATACACATATATATGCATATATATGTTCATCTATATG
>NW_024356503.1:0-576 GCF_902729225.1 Pteropus medius
AGGACAAATGAAGAGAGGAAGATGAGTATCATTTGTTTGTCCTTTTATTTGGAAAATAATGTTGAGTATATTAATTCTCAATGCATAAAAGCTTTATATTTGCAATGGACCTATTTTCTCTGAAGCTAATTGACTATTTTTATTTTTGTTTCCTGAGACCTCTACTAATTGTTTTCTAACTGGCCAGACGTTCAAGTAATGACTTGTTTGTATATACTTCTGTTGTGTCCAGAATAACCAGACCCAACTTGAGTGCTCTTAACCAGGAGACAGTTTATTAGCCGGCGGCTGTCCTTGCAAAGGAGCAGCCACGAAATGCCAAGATACAAGGTTTTTAAGCCCCAAATCCCATTCCTCATTCTGTCTTAAACACAAAGGTCCCCCACTGGTTTTCTTTAGAATGACTCAATCTTCGAGTCAGAAGTCGGGATTTCTGGCTAATGGGTCGGGGCTGACGCTCCTAAAATTAAAATTTTTGCCCCAGTTATATTGGATTGGATTAAACTCTTAACCCATTTGATCAAGCATGGCCCAAAGGTCAGTAATAACAGCAGAATTATCAATGGTCCTGCTATA